>NC_045771.1:53546328-53846931 GCF_008692025.1 Phocoena sinus
TTTAGCTATAGGACCAAAATCAAACTCCTAAGTAGCTTTTGAGCCAAAAATAGAATCTAGGAAAATGCAGTGCAATTGTTGATTCAATGCACTGTAATGTAGATATCAAATAAATTTTCCCTCCAGTTTGGAAAAAAAATGCTCCTTAATTCATTTCATTTACAAACATCTTTTATTTTTTCCAGTAGTGAAACCACAGCTGCCAGCAGAGGCCACCAGCAGCCTTGAAAACTTTCACACTTGTAGCCAAAGATAGGAGCTCAGTATTCCTTAACTTAAAAGCTTTGTTTAGTGTATGTCACTTTTTAAATTGAGAAACTCTTCTTTTTCTTTTCCCTTTTTTGGGGGGGAGGGGCGGGGAGTGGGGCCTTAATGTATCAATTTGTTGTCTCTGTGACAGAGAAAATGTTAAAAAATCAGCCAATGCAATGACGGTATACACTTTTGTGAAAGATGGGAAAAGTGAGTTAACTCTAATGCTCCCATGTCATTTAGTGTTATTCTTCTTTCCTTTGCTTATTTGTCTTATTTCCATCACTCCTGGGTTATCAGTAGAAAATCTAGCCAACAAAAGGCAGTTATAACTGAAAGTGTTATCTAGATGTAAGAATAAAGATATCTTTATGAATCATTTATGAATTTTCAGTGTATTATCTAGAGTTTGACTAGATAATAGAGCAGTGGCTTGAATCTATAACTCCTTCATAAATCTTTTCCACATAGAGCTTCAAGTGAAAAAAAACAAAAGATTATCTTAAATGCAGACATTGTCTTTTTAATCAGTTAGGACTATTTTCTTCTTTCATTTTTCCATTATTCTTTCATTGCCCTTTTCTCCCTTCTTCTCTTCTTCTCTGCTTTCCTTCCTTCTTTTCTCCCTTCCTTCTTTTCTCTGTTCTTTCCTTCCATCCCTCCTTCCTTCCTTCATTCCTTCCCCCTAGATATCTTGGCAAATATTACCTGATATTTTCACACAAGGGAATGACCATTTTGCATTTTCTTAGTTTGAAAGGATTTTTTTTAGCAGCTAAACCAGTATCTGTCAAACAGTGCTTCCTGAAGCATCCTTTAAGAGCAAAAAAAATGTATCACTCAACATTAACAACATTGCGTCATACATTTGAAAGTTGCTGAGAGAGTAAATCTTGAAAGTCCTCACCATAAGAAGAAAGAATTTGTAACTGTATGAGGTGATGGCATTAACCAAACTTACTGTAATCATTTCACTTTACATGCATATAGCAAATCATTATGTAGTACACCTAAAACTAATACAATGTTGTATGTCAATTTTATCAAATAAGCCTGAAAAGAATAAATAAATGTGCCACCCAGAATACTCATTTTGTAATCAAATGAGTTTTTACAATATTGCATTGTCTACTATAAAACAATCTAGAAGAGTCTTATTGACCTTAGCATATAAAGGTCCTGAGAACAACTGCAAAAATATCTTTCTCTCACCCATTAACATCACGTGGCACTGTTTTCCCAGGCACAGCAATTGAAGCAACACTGAACTGAGCCAATTATAGTTGTATGTCCCCATTCATGTGATCTCACAAGTGTCCCATTTCTTTACGTTTCTGAGGAAAGTATCATGGGGAACTGGGTAGAATTATGAGTAAATTAATTTTGATAGATTGGATATTTTGTGAAGCAAGCAGAATGCTTAACATTGGTTAAGCATTGGTTCTGTTGGTTCTGTTGTCATAGACTGAGGGAAGCTCCCAGGGAGACTTCAGGAACTTACATGATTCTCTTGGTGGTGTGTGTGGCAAAAGGGCACAGCATAGTTTTTGTTCTTGATGTTGACATTCCCAGTAACTCTCTCCATCATGCCTTTAAACAATATTGAAAAAAATGTTCTCTTTATGTGTTTATTTCAATTCCAGACTTATCTTTATCTTTTCTATTTTGATGACAAACTTTCTAATATTTATAACAGGCTTCTCTATTTTCTTAAAGACTATAATGATATAATTTTGACGGTTTAGATGCATGGCAAACCCTCTTTTACTGTACTGAACATTAATACTAATGTCTATAACCTGTAGGTATTAAGGACCATTTGTTTCTATGCTAAATAATGAGAATAATAATTTAGTAGTGACAATTTACCAAGTGTTTTCTGTGTGACTGGCTGTGTACCACATATTTCACTTGTTATGTCATTTAATGCTCACAGTAGCTATACATGTCATTATTTCTACCGTAGTTTAAAATATGAGTAAACTGTGTTTCATTAAGATCAAATAGCTTACCCAGTATTACACAGCTAATGGGTAGAATAGTCAGGATTCAAACCCAGATCTACCAGATTCAAAGCTTGTGATTATTCTGCCTCATACTCCAACTAGAAATCTACAGAAGGAATTAGTTTGACTGTTTATAGTATTTTCTGCCTTTCCTCCAGTGTGGAAATATATGTATAACCGAGGCACTCCATCCACCACTGAGCTATCTCTAAATTTTAGGTATTCTGCTAATGAGACATGGGCTCTACAGATAGTGAAGTGTCTGCAGTCTCTACAAGGTATGGAGGATACACAGAGTAATTACAGAAGGTGAGAAACACAAGAGAATTAGATTGAATTGATGAGCATAATGACAAAATTTTATTTCACAAAAACATAAAAAATGGCAAAGTAAAATGAGGGAAATAAAAGAAATGAGAAAGCTTGGTGGGGGCGGGGACACATTTGTCCAATGATAGAGATATTAATAATTTTTTTGGAAGTCACAGACCTCTCTGACGTAGCTCAGAAATATCCAAGACAGGAGTTTTAGCATGGACTTGCAGGAAGATTTTGTTTACAGATTTCTTAAGCCAGAAGTAATCCAAGACAGGAGTTTTAGCATGGAACTTGCAGGAAGATTTTGTTTACAGATTTCTTAAGCCAAAGAAAAGGTAATCTGACAAGAACTGAATAAAGGCACCAAAAAGCAACATCTGGAATCACCTGTAGAGACATGTTTAAATGCCTTATGGGTTAGCCTATATCCAGCTGAAATTAATACAAAGACTGTAAGTGTAATTAATTTTTTTCTATTTACAGTCTGTAAAGAAAATTTGCACTCCAAACAGCAGATTCTGTTTAGAGAGTATGATTGTGAAGTACTGTGCCAGGCTTAGATTCTAGAAACTCAGAGTTTAAAAAATACATAAATTTGACTCACCTTCTCTGAGGAAGGTGAAGTTAAACGAAGTTAAACAACCCAAGTATACAATAATGTTGTTAGATGATTTTAGAGGAGAAATAAGAGAGTTCCTAAATAGAATCATTGCAAGTCAGTGTGGACCTACTGCATAGCATCCCATGTGTTTGTTATCAGAATGTGTTTTAGGTAGTTTTATAAAACATTTTACTTTATGCCTTGAAAATTATATTGTGTTTGTTTATAAAATGACTTTTATATTGCTAGAGACTCTTTTGGGCATAGAAATGATTTCAGAATGCCATCCTAGTTTGCATAATTCTTAGAAAAGAGTTTCTGGACTGGCATTCTCCCCTCCTGTCCCTACACATGCAATGCTTGCAGGTTATACTGCTTAGTAGGCCATTATCTTCTTGAATATTCATTTTTGTACATCAGGATTCCAACATGAAATGAATTTCCGTGCATCAGAAAAGCATGGGACTTCATCACCAAGCTGGATTTTAAACAAAGCAACTCATTCCTGACAAAGGAAGTTAGCACATATGCAGAGTATACTTGCTTCTACAATGCTTTTAAAAGATTATGAACAGTTGGGATAAGAGTTGCCAAAATTAAACAATGACTTTTATGAGGAGAATAAAAGAAAAGTCCTGCTATAAAAATGCTTTAGAGTTCATTGAACTCTGCATATGAACTGCAAATTCATGTAGAATTTGCAGGTAGAACTGCAAATTATGACATTCACTATGAAACTAGGCTTGAATCTCTAACAGAAAAATGAGGGAGCCCAAGTGATGACCATTAAATTATACAACTTATCATAAACTCTCTTATTATTCTATTATTCTATGTAGCCTCATCTTTTATTACATCTTAAATACAAACTAAAGAAACCACCAAAAAAGACCTTTTCTAGCAAGAACAGTAAAGTAAAATAGTCATTAAAGCACAGATACAAAGATTTAATAATAACATACGGTACATATTCAAACAAAATCAGTACATTATGCTTAACTTTGAGTGCCAATAATCTATATTTAAATGTGATGTTCAATAAAATGATTAGGGAAATTAATCATCTTATTAACAGAGACAGCCTTATCCACTGAGAAAATAACTATCCCATTACTCTCTCTCAAGGTGGGCATTTTTTCTTTTATTTCTCCCTTTTATAGTTTTCATAGTATTTATATACTGATTATCATATGCTTTTTCAGTGAAGTAAATCCTGTTAAGAAAACACAAACCAGTGGCATGAAAATAAGTATTTGTTCACAGACCTTCTGAAGCTAAATGAAATCCCTATATGGTTATTTTTAGATATGTGGGCAAACTGTTCCACTACGTTTTTTTTTTAACACATCTCAGCTAAATTGAGGGAGAGAAAAAAGTTAATAAAAGGTTGAGCTCTAGTTGTGCTAATACCTCTTAATTTTTTTAATGCATTTAAAAGGGAATTTGATATTCTTTTCTTTGTGCCTTTTAAGTCCTAATGGGCAGTTGAAACCTTCTTAGCTAATGCTATTGAGACTTGTGGTTGGTGGTTGGTTAATAAAAACTGATCCACCAGGGGCTTCCCTGGTGGCGCAGTGGTTGGGAGTGCGCCTGCCGATGCAGGGGACGCGGGTTCATGCCCCGGTCCGGGAAGATCCCACATGCCGCGGAGCGGCTGGGCCCGTGAGCCATGGCCACTGAGCCTGCGCGTGCGGAGCCTGTGCTCCGCAACGGGAGAGGCCACATCAGTGAGAGGCCCGCGTACCGCAAACAAACAAACAACAAAAAAAAACTGATCCATCAAAGCCAGAGATTATGAGACATAATGCATACAGAGTTTACAAATTTTAATTTAGAATATTTTTTTAACATCTTTATTGGAGTATAATTGCTTTACAATGGTGTGTTCGTTTCTGCTTTATAGCAAAGTGAATCATTTATACGTATACATATACCCCCGTATCTCCTCCCTCTTGCGTCTCCTTCCCACCCTTCCTATCCCACCCCGCTAGGTGGTCACAATGCACTGAGCTGATCTCCTTGTGCTATGTGGCTGCTTCCCACTAGCTATCTATTTTACATTTGGTAGTGTATATACGTCCATGCCACTCTCTCACTTCGTACCAGCTTACCCTTCCTTTTGTAGTAGAGCTAAATACTTTCCTTTGAGCATGAAACTGCTTATTGGAGTGGAGTTGCATTTTGTCTCTTTTTATATAACACATATTCTAATTCATCATTCACAATTTATTTGCTTTATTCAAAGTAGAATGAGAACTTAATTGATAATTGTGAAGCAATATGAATGCCAAATCTTTCTAGACTGTGCTCTTCCTCTCCATACTTTAATGTCATTTTTCTCACATGTAATTCAATAACATCAATTCTTGAGTCTTTCCAAAGCATTGAACCTGTTTTTCATAGAAACAGCTCTTTCATTTCAAACATTTATTTTATCAGTATATAAAATATTCAATTAAAATATAATTGTAGTTACAAAAATAAGTGACATGAATAGGTTGGGGAAGAAATAGGAATAGTTTACGAAAGCATACAGCTTGGGTGTTGGGAAGTCAAGTGCTCAAGTTCTGAAGCATGGTATACAGGATAAGCCTTCACCGAATCCTAGGATTCAGACAGTGTGGTTTAGAAAGGACAAGAAGTTACTGGTAAGCCTTCAAGTCAGTTCTTTAGAGAGATCAGTTCAGAGTGCTTTTACTGAAAAATTTCAAAGGCCTCTGGATAAAATGAGAAACCAACTTTCAGTGCACCTCAAATCTACTTCAACTTTCTATTTGTACACTTAGAACAGATCTAGGAAATAATCATTTGGAAGGCATGGTAGCTACATGACTTTAAAATGAAGTCACTAGGGGCTTCCCTGGTGGTGCAGTGGTTGAGAGTCTGCCTGCCGATGCAGGGGACACGGGTTCGTGCCCCGGTTCGGGAAGATCCCACATGCCGCGGAGCGGCTAGGCCCGTGAGCCATGGCCGCTGAGCCTGCACATCTGGAGCCTGTGCTCCGCAACGGGAGAGGCCACAACAGTGAGAGGCCCGCGTACTGCAAAAAAAAAAAAAAAAAAAATGAAGTCACTAAACATTTTATTTTTTTGCGAAGTTCTGTGTGAAAACACATATTGAGTTGAATTAGGTACGACCAGAATTATAAAATTTTACTCTTTATATCAAAATGGGGGAAATAGATATTTTATCTTTTCATACTGTCATAATACCTCAAGTTTGCTGTCATGACCCAGAATGATTTGCCTAATAAATGAATGTGTTCAGCATTTTTTTTCATTTAGTAATGGACATACAGATTCAGAGACTATAGGTACACCAATGCCTTTGCCCTTGTTCTCTACCACAGTGAAATTAGAGATGACTTCACGTCTAGACCTCTCTAAGCATGGGTTGATCGTTTTTATTAAGCCTACAAATTGAAAAGGAATGGAGGTTTATTTCTTCCAGTTTATACCTGGGTGAGCTAGGAATGGAGAGGTTGGGGCACTGGAGGAAGGAAGTGCTGAACAACGCGCCTCCTTTAGTAAAAAGACACTTGAGTCCTCTATAGAATCTAACTTTGTAATTCAAGGTCGTGGGCTTGTAAAGGAAAAATCACAGGAGCCACATTCTATTGTTCAAAGCAAAGCAGAATGCTCTTCTCTACCTTGCTTACTTTTCCCCCTGCAGGTACCACCTCCAGGGTGGTAGTGGAGGCATTCAACCATCTGGGCTTTCCTGCGTCGGCTCTGTCTGTCTTTACATCTCTGTACATGGGTTTCCTCTGCCTCAGAAACCCTTCCCTCATCAACAGCCAAGCAATTGTTAACTCATCTTTCAACAGTCAGTCCAAAGGCCAGAGCCTCTAGGGTAACTCCTTTGATTTACTCCTTTGGCATGATCATATCCTGGGCCTATTTAAGAGTAACACCATAGGACAAAATAAACCAGGACAGATTTTTATGTGAATGATCAGGTTAGTCTGATCTAGCCTGAATTAAACTCTGGGTTTTGGTAATTTGAAACATGTGCTTCTGCTGTTCATTTCTACTTAAGTAAACAGTAAAAATAACAATAATGATTGATTATTTGTGGTTTAAAGAGTATAAATACTCTTAGGGTATTTAAGTTCATCATCTTATACTGATCCTTTCAGAACTGGACTTGTGTAATTGACCTGCAGTATAGGATGGCTGTCAAAAGGCGTCATGGTCTCATCAAATCCTGCACTGGAGGGGCACTTTGAGATCTTGGTCCCATATTTTATTTTATTCTACTTTATTGAAGTATAGTTGATTTACAATGTTGTGTTAGTTTCAGGTGTACAGCACAGTGATTCATATATATATATATATATATATATATATATACACATACATACATCGTTTTTCAGATTCTTTTCCCTTACAGGTTATTACAAAATATTAAATATAGTTCCCTGTGCTATACAGTAGGTTCTTGTTGGTTATCTATTTTATATACAGTAGTGTGTATATGTTAATTCCAACCTCCTAATTTATCCCTCCCCCCACCTTTTCCCCTTTGATAACCATACGTTTCTTTTCTATGTCTGTGGTCCGATTTCTGTTTTGTAAATAAGTTCATTCGTATCTTTTTTTTTCTTAGATTCCACATATAAGTGATATTATACGGCATTTGTCATTCTCTTTCTGACTTACTTCGCTTAGTATGATAATCCCTAGGTCCATCCATGTTAAAGCAAGTGGCATTATTTCATCCTTTTTTGTGGCTAAGATTCCATTGTATATATGTACCACATCTTCTTTATCCATTCATCTGTTGATGGACGTTTAGGTTGCTTCCATGTCTTCCCTATTGTAAATAGTGCTGCAGTCACAAGACCCATATTTTAAATAAAGCTAGTCATATAAAAGGAGGCATGGTAGATTAAGGACTGGTAACCAGGGCACTCATAGAACAAATGAAGAGACAGAGGAAACTAGAATATCCAAATGAGGATTTAGAAGATGCATTTGATTTGGAAAATATAAGTTTTTGATGACCTTTGAGAGAATAGTTTCAGCAGGAGATGGAGGAGAGCACAAGTTTGCATTAAGAGTAAATGGGGGCTTCCCTGGTGGCGCAGTGGTTGAGAGTCCGCCTGCCGATGCAGGGGACACGGGTTCGTGCCCCGGTCCGGGAAGATCCCACATGCCGCAGAGCGGCTGGGCCCGTGAGCCATGGCCGCTGAGCCTGCGCGTCCGGAGCCTGTGCTCCACAACGGGAGGGGCCACAACAGTGAGAGGCCCGCGTACCGCCAAAAGAAAAAAAAAAGAGTAAATGGGTAGTAAGGAAGTGATAGCAGTTAGTACAGTCTGTCTTTCAAACTGTTTAGCTAGATATCAAAGTCAAACTCTTCAGTTAAGCAAAAAATCATGTCTAGGGTGCTTGTGACTATGGCAGTCAACTATCTATAAGTAGAAGGTCACCTGGCAATAAGGGTTGATTGTATTCCCAGCAATGTATTTTTTTTTTTTTTTTTTTGCTTGTCAGCTGTTTTACTGACTGTAGAGTCACTTCTTTTCCCACCTAAATAAAATAAACTTAAGATATCCTACCAGGTATGTTTTATAGCCATGTAACAAATTGAATGTGCTTAATTTACATTTGTAGAACTCGGTATTTGAAATATAGGTGTTTATAAATAACCAGAATTTATTGTGGTTAGGTACAACTCAGAGAATTGTACCTCACTCATAGCTTAAAGTTTAAAGCAGGCTTCTTCTCCTCCGCCACTCCACTCCATTTTGAAGTAATAAAACATGATCTTAGCTTAGGAATTGGCCTTTGAATGGAATAAAAGTTCCCTCAAATTTTTGATGTGTATATTTCATCCTCATCTGTACTCAAAATGAATGAACTTTGAAAAGCAGAGCTAATTCTGTCACAGTATTTGGTGAAAACGCTTAAAACACAAGGGAATGAGTGATTCTAGTGGTGCCATAGAGCCCCAGGGATTCTAGAAACCATTCAAGGCACTGATTGCAATTTGCAGTTGCTGCATGAGCCCTCCTGGGGCATCAGTTAATCGCTTGAACTCTTCCTGATCTACATTATTTAACAAGGGACCTAAAATTAACGGTATTACTTCTTTGACTCAATAAGTTAATGCCTGACTGTGTGAAACATGTGTCTGGCTCTCTTTGTAAATTGTGATGCAAAGTTATAGAATTTTACATTTTATCCCACCCTCAACCAATCAACAGTAATCTCCTCTTTTCCCTGTATTTTTGAATTATTACAGCGGTACCTGTATTTTCCATATTTATGCAAATTTTAACATTTGAGTAATTTGATGTAATGTATTATAGACTAGTGAATATCATGTAAGTATGAAAATGTTTACATTAAATCTGCATATATTTGACAAAGCTGAACGTTTGTGTATGCTATGACCAAGCAATTTTACTTCAAAGGATACGTTAAAATATTTATAACGGTTCTGTTCAATATAATACCAAACTGAAATCCACTCAAATTGAGAATGGAATGGATAAATTAATGATAATGTATTCCTATAATGGGATACCACGTAGCAATGAAAATGAACAAGATATCATTCCACGTAATTATATAAATTGATCTGAAAGCTACAGTTTTGAGTAAAAGAAGCAAGACACAAAAGCACATATGTTGATGAGTCTAATTATCTACCTATCTATCTACCTACCTACCTTTCTGTTATGAACTGAACATTTATGTTCCCCCAAATTCATATCTTAAGATCTTAATCCCCAATGTGATGTTATTTGGAGGTGGGGCCTGTGGGAGGTACTTAGGTCTAGAAGGTGCAGCCTTTGTGAATGGGATTAGTCCCCTATGAAAGCAACCTCAGGGAGCTCCCTTGCTCATCTTCCCGTGTTAAAACAAAGCAAGAACTGTTCACAGAACTGTTATAAATAACGCATCTTCTGAAGTGGAATTACCTTTTATGAACCAGGAAGTGGGCTCTCACCAGACACCAAGTCTGCTGATTCCTTGTTACTGGACTCCCTACCCTTCAGCACTGTGAGAAATTAACGTTGTTTAAGCCAGCCAGTTTATGGTATTTTTGTTATAGCATTATAAATGGACTAAGACATGATGTATCACAGGCAAAAGTGGGCTGTACTAGAGTTAAAAGTCAGGGTAATGAATATCTCTGGGGAGTTTGCTGTGAGAGGGTTGATGATACTATGCAGCACTGCTGATTTTCTGTTTCTTGATCTGGGCGCTGGCTAAAAGGATGTGTTTACTCTATAAAAACTCATTGAGCTCATGATTCGTTCCCTTACTGTATGTAGGTTACGTTTTAACAAAAGTTGGACTTTAAAAAACATACTTGCTAAGAGAAACTTCCTAAGATGCCTGTTATGTGCCAGTTTATTCTCTATTAGCAAACAAATCAATAGAATGCAGTCTTAATATTTCAGCCTGTGAGCTTTCTGAATTCAGAATTAATTGCAACGGAAACTGCAACAAATTAACTTGAGCAGATGACATTTAATTCAAATAAGATCAAATAGGAAATTGCCCTTTCTTAAAGACACTATTAGAGTGATGTGCTACCTAATTAAAAATACTAAATCACTTGCTTTTGTTCATTCTATTTTTAAGAAGCATGGTGTGGTAGGTAGCATCCATGAATCAAAAATTTAAGTAACATGTGAAAAGACACCTAGAGGTACCATTAAAGCACGTTCTCCAAAGTCAGACGAAGCTAATTTGAGCTTAACCTTATCAGCAATCCAAATTCAGCCAATACAGCATACTGTGATATTCATGAGAACTATATGTGGCAGTAGAAGACTTTAGATTTCAAAACATGGTATGAGAGGACAAGTATAGTTGTAGCTACTGTCCATGATAAGCATGAACTAGGTAAAAACCCAAGGAATAATTTCTTCTTATTGTTGAACAACACTCCTTGGGAAATATGCTTTAAAATTAGTTATCAGAAACACAATTTTGAAGTGACATAAAAGAGGGAATTTTTTTTTTTTTTTTGCGGTACTCGGGCCTCTCACTGTTGTGGCCTCTCCCGTTGCGGAGCACAGGCTCCGGACGCGCAGGCTCAGCGGCCATGGCTCACGGGCCCAGCCCCCCCGCGGCATGTGGGATCCTCCCGGACCGGGGCACGAACCCGTGTCCCCTGCATCGGCAGATGGACTCTCAACCACTGCGACACCAGGGAAGCCCCAAGGAGGGAATATTAAATTTAGTTTTTCTTGTTAAACACAAGCTTACCCCTCCCTCCAGAAAACGAAGGAAGACAGCGTAACTGCTTCTCTGCCTCTGTTTCCATAATGGTGGGTACTAGAGAAAATATGCAGTGATGATGGAAAGTTATTGCTTAGTGGAAATTATCAGAATTGAACTGAATACTATTATCGCTGATCTGTATTCTCTGATTTGATCTAGCAATTATCAGATTCTGCTCATGATTGTATTTTGGCTACAACTAGAGTTTCTCTGTCCACATGTGAGGGAAAGACATTTCCATTTATTTGTTCAGAAACATATACTTTGAATGCCTATTTTGTACCAGGAAATGTGTTAAAAGTATGGAAATAGGTGCATGATCTGTGTTTTCAAGAAATAGACACTAAAGACAGGTATATAGGAAGGAAGAAATTGATACAGGGCATATAAAAAGAATAGAGGGCAATGGGAGCTCATGGCAAAAGATTTCCTTTGACCAGCGTGACAAAGAAGGCTTCATGGCATAGACAGAGTAAATGAGTTGAGTTGGCTGAAGTTTAAACGTGAAAAGGCAAGAGAATGACATTCCAGGGAGAAGAGTTAGAGCAAAGGAACAGAGGAGGAAAAATAATGGACATGGATAATAACACTGAATCATTTACTGCGATGAGAACATAAGATATGATAGGAAACCATGAGAAGACTGAAAAGTGTACTGGTACCAGATCACAGAGGAATTAAGCACAGGCATTTTGTTCATTAGGCAAGTAACCCAAAGGACATTATTTATTGGGCAGCTGTATGTAAAGATGTATTACTGCATACAAAGAACCCCTGAAAATCCCAAAGGAATATTGTAACTTGGTCTGCTCATCTATACAGGAGGAAAGTCAGGGTAAAGACTGGCAGAAAAAACAAAAAATCTGCAAGACTCATCTGCTGTTAAAAAATATTTCTTTTTTTCTTTAAGGAAGGGACGATGTAGCAAGCTTTCCTCACGCTAAATATATATATTTTTTGTTCCTTTAGCTCCAAATCCTGCATTCCTAAGTACCTTTGCAAGCTCAGGTAGAGCAAATCTCAGATGTGAATAGAAAATGGAATGCCTTTAATTTTAAAATAATGCCTTCGTTATTGGAAAAATGGCTGTGACAAGATTAACCAGAATCATAGCACCCATTTTAGGGAGAAAAATAAGAAGTCATTGACAGTCATTTTACTTATACAGCCATCTGCACATTCATATCTAAATCCTTCTGGCATTTAAATATGCAGTTTCCAAATTCAGGATCTTGTTGAGGGGCCTGAGTTATTCAGAAGCCGGCAGGAATGACAGGCACCAACAAATCTTTTTGTGGGCCCTTCATTCTAATCTTTTATACAGTTAGCCTTTTTATGAGCTGCTATCACTGTGGAATCAAGCAAATTCCAGTAAATAAGCACACAGTTTCTTGGCTCTCCACCATACAAAGGCTGGTCTGGTGGAAGATGAGATGTATGGAAGGTGGTTCAGAATAAGCTCAGAATAGAATGATGGAATCATTGAGTCTGTGAGGTGAAAGGCCCTTAGAGATGGCCTAGCTGAGAATTACATTGTGCAGAGATACTGTAGAGAACTCTGGACAAGCCCTAGGGTTGCAGGGAGTCCAGCCTACATACACAGAGACATGAGCACAGACACACACACATGCACACACACTTCAATCAAAGCAGCACCCCTTTGGTCTGCTTTAAATAGAGTACTGAATTTTCCTCTGATAGATAACAGTAGAAACTGCGTGCCTAGTAGAGCAGCTTATGGAATCCCAGTTTATGGATTCATTTCATGGATGCTGTAACAGTTTAGAAAAGGATAAATGACCTGTCTTCTTCCTCTTCTTCCCCTAGCCTTCTCTTAGAGATGAATGGTTAATAATATAATATAGTCTTTACAGGGTATTTAACATAGGGTATGTTAACTTTAAATGCCATTTCTTTCTCCTGTTAAATTCCTTTTGAGTTCTGTGTTCATGATATTGCATTTCATGATTTCAATATTTATAAAGAATGCTTCTTTGGTGCTTTTTTTCCTGGTATTTAAAGAACACTCCTAACTTTCTTCCTTGCTACAGACACAGATTTCATCATCGATTCTATAGTTTCTATGAGTTTGTGGTATCCTGCTTTACAGAAGCTACTCTCCCCACCTATTACCATGTTTAGAGGCTAAGACCCAAGTTGTTCTAGAGTTTCTAGAGAACCATATTTGAGACAACCCACAATTTATGTATTAACCTAGATGCCTATTTGATATCAATATTATAATTAACGTATTTTCCAAACCTAAAATTGGTTGTCCTAGGGACAACCAAACAGGATATTTGACATTAGGACTCTCCCAGAAAATCCGGGAACATTTTTGAGTTTTAATTTTGATTAGTGTTAATGCCTTAAAAGCCTTACTGCTTTAAAAAATATGGAAGCCATGTGAAATGATTCTATCACTGCGTTACAATTTATTGTGCCTCCACACAAATATTGATATATTAAACTATTTGAACCTGTACTTGTACAATGAAAAGTTAACCATTAAAAAGAAACCATGGGGCTTCCCTGGTGGCGCAGTGGTTGGGCGTCCGCCTGCCGATGCAGGGGACACGGGTTCATGCCCCGGTCTGGGAGGATCCCACATGCCGCGGAGCGGCTGGGCCTGTGAGCATGGCCGCTGGGCCTGCGCGTCCGGACCCTGTGCTCCGCAACGGGAGAGGCCACGACAGTGGGGGGTCCGCGTACGGCAAAAAAAAAAAAAAAAAAAAAGAAACCATGAAAATTTAACAATCAATAAAAACATGCATATGTTGACAATGTGAATAGTGATAAAATAATTTTATGAATAAAAGATGTAAAACACCCCTTGCACATATATAAGGAAGGTGAAAGTATTTATAAAACAAATTACCGCTGTCACAAATGGGGATAATCTTAAAAATATTATTATACACAGTATAATGCTAATTCCTGTTTTAGAAAATTTGATGAACTTTTAAAAAGTTTACTTTGTGCCACCTAAAGTTAGTCTTTGAGTGAGTAAGGACATACCACACTATAAATGACATTTTTATTCTTATATAGAAAAAGTCTTTGCTTGTTCGATATAGTAATATTTATCTGATATTATTTTCTAAGAACTACCCCCAAAATTAGGGGCAAAAAAAGTGAACACTGAAAGAAAGCGATTCCTGTCATGTAGCCAAATGCATAAAACCAAACATCTAAACATAAATACTTTCAGAGTTCATTTTCCCCTGTATTTGCATTTAAAGGTTACATTCCCCGCCCCAACTCTTCATTTGTGCAGAGAAAGGCAAAGTACTTTGTCCATATCTGAGGGACAGTTCCTGGTATGCCTTATGCCAACCATCTGATTTTGAAATAAGTAATCCCCCCCATAGTAATCTTTTCTTGATTAAAAATGACGTTTATAAAAAGGAAACAATATATTTGTTCACCTACAGGAGCCATGAGTGATATGGCTTAGTAGTTGTGTTGCATTTATAAGTACATCTTTTGGCAACTGAGAAAATCACTTTTATTCTGCTCACTTAGAAAATGATAAGAGCCCTTCGCAATATAATCTCCAAGGAAACAATCATTCCGAGGACCTCGATAGACAAGACTCTGCCTTTCTAATCTAAATCTTTCTGTCAAGATCTGATAGATTCTTTCAACGGTGATGACTGTCTTAGAATGTAATTCCAAAGGTACTCTCAGCATTTTGTTTGCAGAAGCACAAATATCAGAGTCCTGTGATTTTTTTGGAGATTGGCTTCATCCTTAGCTCTGCACTTGGAATGTTGCCTTGTGGGGCTCCATATTTGAAATGCAATGGCATATCTCCTCTAATCAGTGCATTCACCACCATCAACAGAGAATTAACCTTGGCTCTTAGTGGTTGGGATTGATCCTTTCAATTTTCAGTGTTTTTCTTTTGTTTTCTGACATAGAAACTCATTTAACCAAAAGAGAATATTTTCTACCTTACAAATTTCAATCCATCATATCTTTCTTGTTAGTGAACTGCAAATATGACAGTTCAGCAGTAAAAACATTACATTAATTTCTTTGAGTCATTTATCTTGGCTGAGTAGAAACTAAGGGAGCACCAAACAAACAAACTGAAAACAAATAAAAACAAAGTAAAAAACAGGCTAAATAAGTGGGTGTCACACATCTAGACGGTAATTGTATAATCAGATGTCTTTGTTTTTTAAAAAATTATTTTAAATTGGAGCATAGTTGATTAACAATGTTGTGTTAGTTTCAGATGTACAGTAAAGTGATTCGGTATACATATATCTATTGTTTTTCAAATTCTTTTCCCATTTAGGTTATTATAGAATATTGAGCAGAGGTCCCTGTGCTATACAGTAGGTCCCTGTTGGTTATCTATTGATATTTTAAATATAGTAGTGTGTACATGTCAATCCCAAACTCCCAATCTATCCCTTCGCCTCACCATCCTTCCCCCCTTGTAACTGTAAGTTCATTCTCTAAGTCTATGAGTCTCTTTCTGTTTTGTAAAGAAGTTCATTTGTATCATTTTTTTAATTCAGCATATAAGCAATATCATGTATTTGTCTTTCTCTATCTGACTTACTTCACTTAGTATGATAATTTCCATGTCCATCCACGTTGCTGCAAATGGCAATATTTCATTCTTTTTGATGGCTGAGTAATGTTCCATTGTATATGTGTACCACATCTTCTTTATCTAGTCATCTGTTGATGGACATTTAGGATGCTTTCATGTCTTGGCTATTGTAAACAGCACTGCAATGAACACTGCAGTGCATGTATCCTTTCAAACCATGTTTTTCTCCAGATATATGCCCAGGAGTGGGATTGCTGGATTATACAGTAGCTCTATTTTTAGTTTTTTAAGGAACCTCCATACTGTTTTCCATAGTGACTCTACCAATGTACATTCCCACCAACAGTGTAGGAGGGTTCCCTTTTCTCTGCAACCTCTCTGGCATTTATAGTTTATAGATTTCTTGATGATGGCCCTTCTGACTGGTGTGAGGTGATATCTCATTGTATTTTTGATTGGCATTTCTCTAGTAATTAGTGATGCTGAGCATCTTTTCATGTGCCTCTTGGCCATCTGTATGTCTTCTTTGGAGAAATGTCTATTTAGGTCTTCTGCCCACTTTTTGACTGGAGTTTTTGTTTTTTGATAATTGAGCCACATGATCTGTTTGTAAATTTTGGAGACTAATCCTTTGTCAGTCACATTGTTTGTAAATATTTTCTTTCATTCTGTGTGTTATCTTTTCGTTTTGTGTATGGTTTCCTTTGCTGTGCAAAAGTTTTTGAATTTAGTTAGGTCCGGTCCCATTTGTTTATTTTTGTTTTTATTTCCATTGCTTTTTCATTTTGGCACAAATAAGTTGAGTCAAGATATTTGGAAGATTTTGATATGCTATTAAATCCTAGGAATGTGTGACAGGTGACATTTAGTATAATGTCTTCTTGTGCCCTGGGCTTTGTCTACAGTGGAAAAAGGTTGGAGAAGCAAGTGAGTATCCATCCGTTCTAGATGAGTGAATCCCTGTGGAAACCAGGGAGCCTGAAAAATTCAGGTTCCTCTCCCCAAAACACTTTCCTCACTTTCGCATTTTATTGTCAGAAAGATTCTATTAACCAACTCTTTTTCTCCTGAAAGAAACACATCAATATTTAAGAAGACTGTCCCCAAAAGACAAAAATTAATGGCATAGTCTTAGAGTTCAAAAGCTACTTGTCAATTAACCAAACCCCTATTTTAGAGGTAGGAAAACTAGAGATAAGAAACTAGAGATAAGAAGTCACACATATCAAGCTGGTTGTAAAGCTAGGTATAAACTTACCTAGGTTCCCTGTCTCCTACCTCAAAAGAAGAGTCAGACACCATTTATTGCATTTTCTTCATAAGAATGACTTTTTTAGATTATATGTCCAATTTAGGTAAGATAAATGTTTGCTGACACAGAAGTTTTAAAAAATCAACCTAAATTGAACCAAGTTTTCAAGGATAACATAAATTTAAAAATACATAAAATGTGTAAAGTGTTCCTTTTAAATACCAAATTATCATATGTATTTCACAAAAGTATTTTAATATAAATATGTATCAATGTTTTAATTTTCAGTATTTATTATGAACCTATAAAATATTCAAGTGAGCAGTTAATTTCAATATATAATTCATTGTTGATTAGCCATCACATGCAGCAACCACTGTCAGGTAGCCATAAGGTACAAAAAAAGTATCTTTTATGACACAAAATTGTCACCTAAATGCTGTTAATGCCTCATAAACATGGACAGAGTGCAAAGAAGAGTCCACCAAATTAGTGAATTTGCTTTCAACTCAATGCTGAATAATTTATCAGCTGTTACGATTATGCCTACAGAGTATGAATTAACTATCTCATCAACTGAACCACTTGTTATCACTTCAGTAATGTTTTAACCTCTTTATAATGAATCATGAAATCTATATTAAAAAAATATTTGAATGACATTCAATTGTATTCTCATCCTGCACGCAAGCATTCTCTACCACCTTCATAAGACAAAGGTAAAATATACCACCAGGCTAAACAGAATACATGAAAAAAGAGAAAAATACTTGCCTGAGGATATTATGTAGGGAGCAGAATAAAAAAGCTGTAGCCAAGTGGTAGGGGAAAATTCTGAACTGGATGTTTTAGAAGTGCATCTACCAAGCGTATTTTTCATATAAGTTGTACCTCACTCATGGAAAGGTAAACGTGTGAAGAAACTTTATCAGGCAACAAAATGATTCTTGACATTTATGCAAAATTATGAAAGTAGATTGCATTTTTAGGATGAGATAAAGAAATAGCTATATACTGAAAAAAAATACAGGTTCCCACAAAAGTCTGACAGAAAGAGGGTAAAAAGCAGGTGCAAAATGTATTAAAGTTTTAGGGGTTCCCTGGTGGCGCAGTTGTTGAGAGTCCACCTGCCGATGCAGGGGACACGGGTTCATGCCCCGGTCTGGGAAGATCCCACGTGCCGCGGAGCAGCTGGGCCCGTGAGCCATGGCCACTGAGCCTGCGCGTCCGGAGCCTGTGCTCCGCAACGGAGAGGCCACAGCAGTGAGAGGCCTGAACACCGCTAAATAAATAAATAAATAAATAAATAAATAAATAATATATATAAAGTTTTAGCTTTAGTCACAAAACCAGCTCTCCATTTGTTGCTGGCTTCATTTTGCAAATTTGTCTTCTACCAAAGAACATATCTGCATAATAGCTCTTCCATATTTTTCCCTTTTCCTTCCACTGGCTGAATACAATCATATTTTATATGTGTTATAAGTTTTCACATCTTATCTCCATTTTGTAACTTCTACATTAATATAAAAAGGGGAGAAATGTTTTTGAAAGTTTACTTATGAGGAAACGGGAACCTTAGCTATTAATTTAATATCTTTGTCACTTGGTTACTCATTGGAATTCATATTTAGCTCATAAGAACCACTTAGGGTCTTGATTTTTTCCCTTATTATAATAGATGGTTTATGCATAGATTGGTGCAGTTAAATTTAATTTAGTTAAATGGAGACACCAGAAAGTAGGAATTTTTCTGCATTTTTAGTTTTGAATATTGAAGAAACTTGATCTCATTTTTATCTGAAGAAATTATTCTTCAATCAATTAGCAAATTGAATGCTTAGATGTTACTAAATGTCTTTTAAAGTAATGACGTATTATTGGTTTATTTTGACATACAGATCTGGTCATTAAAGATTGATGAATAGAACACTGACCTTATCCAACTTATCCAAGGTTATCCAAGTTTTCATGAAAATATTAACTAAATGGACAACAAAAGAACTGACAAACATCAGCAGATAATTAAAACTTTACAAACTTATGTTTGATTATAATACTAGCTTGATCAACTCATGAGTTGATTTAAGGCACATAGGTTAAATGGGAATATTTTTTGGAAATGCTACCACACAAACACGTATACACACATAAGTCATTTTTAAAGCTTTTACTTGCTAAACAGACAAAATAATTGGTGTGGGTCTTGACAGCCTTTTTAGTTAAAGCCCATAAAATTTATCCTTGCCATTTTGTTATTAATAATAAAATGCCTAATGTTTAAATCACCTTCCAAATTTGTGGTCACACTGAGTGAGTGCCTATTTCTGTACAATAATAGTGGCATTTGAAAGAATACACTTTTTTCTTCTTTTAGTGAAAACATTATAGAACCAATTAGGTCATAATGCAGTTAGTGAAAGACACTAAGTTGGCAAGTGTTTTATACTAAATAAAAAATAAACCTTGAGACCTTGATATTATTTGTTATGTTACCTAAGGAATATTGTCACATAAATGTAACAAAAATTAATACACATCCTTGCAGAAAGAGTATATATTTATTGTTAATCTCCAATGCAGATTCCTATATGTTATACATTAATAAACTTTCAAATCATGATTTCTGTATAGGGTAGTAAAAATATAACAGAAAATATCTAAAGCTTTTTTTTTTTTTTAAATAACAAAAAATGTCCTTAAAAAAATTAGTCTCTCTGTACTCCTGCCAAAGGCAGAAATCCAAAAGATACAGTAGCAGAAGGCCAGGTCAGGAAGTCAGCTCAGCTCACCATCTATAGTAGAAAGCAGAGCCTGTTTACAGAAAGAAAAATGTATGTTTAATGCAAACAGCATTATTTCTAACAAGTAACTTATCCAGAATACGGTACCGTGGGGCGTTTAGAAATAAAAGAGTCAGCAATAACGGGCACTCGTGTCCTCATAGGGGCATGATTAAGGGTCTGGCTGAGGTTTCCGCTTGTTTTTGCATTGGATTTTTTTCCCCTTTAGTTTGCAACACAAAGACAGGTCCCATAGAAAGAAGAACTTGTCATCCACATATTACATCACTCAGTCGGGTACAGATAACTAAATCTCTCCCCTGTGGGAAGAAATGCTTTTTATTGGACTTTGTGGGCCCATTCTTTGTACGTTGTTGGATGTCAGTTATGGGAAGCTCGACTCCCCTTTCCTAGTTGAGCCAGCATCTTTTAGTGCAATCCTCAGGGACCACCCCCACCCCCCCCATCAAGTCTCCATTCCCAACCCAGACAGTTCTGCTCTCAACCAGCCAGATATCTGTCTTCAATTGTCACTGTGTATCGCATTCAAATCTAATGATGTGTTTTTCTATTTGCTATTAAACTGTGTAAAAACAAAACCTAGAAAATATAAACAGATAGCAGTATTAGGCTGGTATTATGCCAGGTGTTTCATTTGATTTGCTTCCACAATCAGTACCACCGTCCTATGAGTTAGTTACTGTTAGCATGTGCTCCTGTTTTGGGATGAAGACACAGATAAAGATGGAATTGCTGGATCTTCCTGCCCCCCCCTGCATCATGAGGAACAGACCTTTGATTTAAACTCAGTCTGTCTGATCCAGAACTACACTCCTAACCACAAGGACATATTGCCTCGTCTATTTTTAATAACTAATTTCAAAACTTAGAACTTCCTAGACACCCTTCCTCCTGGCATATTTCCACTTTGGCCACTACTTCAGCATTTTAAGACTATAGTTTTTTATCTATAGCTATCGATGATAGGTAAGTAGATAGGTAGGTAGGTAGGTAGGTAGATAATGTGACTGCTGAGTGGTACCTGGAATGGTATTAGGTGCCTTTTATGTTTGAACTTATTTAATCATTATAATCAGCATGTGAAGGTGACATTACCATCCATGTTTTACAGAATTTAAGTGATGCATTGAAGGCCATGGAGTTTGCAAGCAGTTGAGCTACGATTCATACTCTTACCTTGATCTCTGTTCCTCCCTAGATGGACATCCAAAGTGCAGCTATTGTGGTATTTGGGCGTACAATAAACCAGGAGGGATGCTCCTTTGTGAGTGTTTGCTGCTACTCTTAGGGAGTGCCTAATGGTATTTATTTACAAGTTTAAGGGCATTGTCATTTCTTATCAGTGAAGGTTCTCTTTTTTTTTTATACTATAACGACTTTTTTTTTTCCCTACATGTCCCTGCTATCACTGCCGCTAGTACAGAATAGAGATTTGCTGACAAATTCATCCACTAGTGAGAACACAGATTCCAGCCCCGAGTTGTAACAGAATATTCATGCAGACAACAGACAGTCAAGATTTTCCATGGCATAATTGATGGAGGCAAAAAGTTCTATAGGAATTAATTTTCAAAATCACTTAATTGTGCTTTGGTGATCAAAGTGAACTCAGACTTTGTGTAAATACTCTGAAACAAGAAGCAGTGAGTCCAAGAGAGGTGTCCTGGGAAAATAATCACAAGGAGGACACTAAGGAACAACGTGGGCAGAATCATAATTCTTATGTTAGTTACTGGTCAGAAATAACACCAGCTGTAATAGAAGAGGAGACAGGGAATAGGATTCCATTCTCTCTAAAGTCTGTATGGCTTTTTGTTTATCAGTACATAGAGCGAAATCTGTATTATTCTCATAACAAAATGTAGGTTGATTCATTCTCAGAAATACTTTATGCCACTTTTTTTTTTTTTTTTTTTTTTTTTTTTTTTTTTTTTTTGCGGTACGCGGGCCTCTCACTGTTGTGGCCTCTCCCGTTGCGGAGCACAGGCTCTGGACGCGCAGGCTCAGCGGCCATGGCTCACGGTCCCAGCCGCTCCCGGCACGTGGATCCTCCCGGACCGGGGCACGAACCCACATACCCTGCATCGGCAGCCGGACTCTCAACCACTGCACCACCAGGGAAGCCCTATGCCACCTTCTTAAACTCCAGAATTAAAGACTGATCAAGTGACATTCATTTTTTTATATGTAAGAGTCAAATACAAGACCATTAACTTAGGCTCTTTATAAAATTCTATCTTAATAAGTTTATTCTACTTAGGTATGTAGGCACATTACAAAGCATCATGGTTTTTTCCCTTCTCTGAATACATATAGCGCTTTAAATCCCCACCATATTACTGTATATTCCTTTCTGTTTTCACTTGCAATTTGTGAATTAATTCTGTCCCTTCAGGTGGTCTGAGAGTCTCTTGAAGACAGGAATTATGTGTTATTATTATCTTGCATAGTAGAATAACACAGTAACTAATCCAAACCTTTATAATACAACTAAATCCCCACCATACATTAAATTCCTTCAAGGGCAGCATAGAAGTTTAAAAAAAATCATTTTAGGTATGAATTCTTTTATCTTCTGCTTTTTCTTCTCTTTCATCTAAGATATCCCTCCAATATCAGGAAAGAATGTAGCTTCCTCCTTTCTAAAGCCAGTTTTAGCACTGGTTCAGCTCAGTGCTCAGTCCACTGTAACTATAACTAACAATCTATGGACTAGCTAAGCTCTTAATATATATTTTTTTAAGCTTAGGAGAGTAAAGGGAAGAGGAAGTCCTCTACTGAGAGTGATTCTGTCTCCTTCTGTAGGAGATGGTTTAAAATTGAAAATTTTCTATTTCCGGCATTCCAACAGTGAGAACATCCTTTCTAAATATGATGTTAAATAGATTTTGACTGTGTTGTTTAAGAAAAGAAAGAGAATATCTTTAGACCTATATCAGCTTAAAGACTGCAGATACTCATTTATCCATTTCAAGGTTCAGAGATGCAAAATTTGGTCGTCTAGCTCAATCTCCTCTTCCAAGTAAGGAAATAGGCCTCGTAGAATTTGTGGCTCTGCTATTGTTCTCCAAGGTTGGAGTCAGGGACTTGAATTAGCCCAGATCTGCTACTTATCATTCTACATCAACCTGGGCAAACCAAAGAACTTCTGGATTAAATTTATTTAACTAGAATAGATTTTCTAAAGTCCCTTCCATGCCTGTATGGCGATTCTGACTTTTTTATTCCACTTCTTTTACAGTGGACCCACAACTTCTGTTCTATTGTAGCTGGCTCTCTTTCCAGACTAACTCTATGAACAGTGCAAACACGCACACACAAAATCACACACAGTAGACTGGGGCACGCTATATGGCTTATTGAGTGGGTGCTAGTGTTAACAATAAGTATGGATCCTCCAACTGCTCAAGCAGCTGTGAAAATCTGTTTCAACTCTTCACCACAGTCTGCGTGGGCCGTACTATCAGTTCTGCCTTTATGACACGTATTAACTTTTGCCCCAGTTTCCAGCTCATCAGCCTTTCTGACTTCAATTGACAATTGTTTTTATTTTCAATAAAAGCAAGAGTATATCCATAAAACTGGTAAACACCCTTTCTTTTTGAGGATTTTTGAAGTCAATGACTCAAGTTTTACAAAAGTTCTATGAGAATAATAATTAATACATAATATATGTGACAAATATTTCTTCCAAAATATATGCAAAGAGCCAAGTTTTTTTTTTTACATCTTTATTGGAGTATAATTGCTTTACAACGGTGTTTTAGTTAGTTTCTGCTTTATAACAAAGTGAATCCGTTATACATACACATATGTTCCCATATCTCTTCCCTCTTGCGTCTCCCTCCCTCCTACCCTCCCTATCCCACCCCTCCAGGCGGTCACAAAGCACCGAGCTGATCTCCCTGTGCTATGCGGCTGCTTCCCACTAGCTATCTACCTTACGTTTGGTAGTGTATATATGTCCATGCCACTCTCGCTTTGTCACAGCTTGCGCTTCCCCATCCCCATATCCTCAAGTCCATTCTCTAGTAGGTCTGTGTCTTTATTCCTGTCTTAACCCTAGGTTCTTCATGACATTTTTTTCCCCTTAAATTCCATATATATGTGTTAGCTTACGGTATTTGTCTTTCTCTTTCTGACTTACTTCACTCTGTATGACAGACTCTAGGTCTATCCACCTCATTACAAATAGCTCAATTTCGTTTCTTTTTATGGCTGAGTAATATTCCATCGTATATATGTGCCACATCTTCTTTATCCATTCATCTGATGATGGGCTCTTAGGTTGTTTCCATCTCCGGGCTATTGTAAATAGAGCTGCAATGAACATTTTGGTACATGACTCTTTTTGAATTATGGTTTTCTCAGGGTATATGCCCAGTAGTGGGATTGCTGGGTCATATGGTAGTTCTATTTGTAGTTTTTTAAGGAACCTCCATACTGTTCTCCACAGCGGCTGTTTCAATTTACATTCCCACCTCTTCTCCACACCCTCTCCAGCACTTATTGTTTCTAGATTTTTTGATGATGGCCATTCTGACTGGTGTGAGATAATATCTCATTGTACTTTTGACTTGCATTTCTCTAATGATTAATGATGTTGAGTATTCTTTCATGTGTTTGTTGGCAGTCTGCATATCTTCTTTGGAGAAATGTCTATTTACGTCTTCTGCCCATTTTTGGATTGGGTTGTTTGTTTTTTTGTTATTGAGCTGCATGAGCTGCTTATAAATTTTGGAGATTAATCCTTCGTCAGTTGCTTCATTTGCAAATATTTTCTCCCATTCTGAGGGCTGTCTTTTGGTCCTGTTTATGGTTTCCTTTGCTGTGCAGAAGCTTTGAAGTTTCATTGGGTCCCATTTGTTTATTTTTGTTTTTATTTCCATTTCTCTAGGAGGTGGGTCAAAAAGGATCTTGCTGTGATTTATGTCATAGAGTGTTCTGCCTATGTTTTCCTCTGAGAGTTTGTTAGTTTCTGGCCTTACATTTAGGTCTTTAATCCATTTTGAGCTTATTTTTGTGTCTGGTGTTAGGGAGTGGTCTAATCTCATACTTTTATATGTACCTGTCCAGTTTTCCCAGCACCACTTATTGAAGAGGCTGTCCTTTCTCCACTGTACATTCCTGCCTCCTTTATCAAAGATAAGGTGACCATATGTGCGTGGGTTTATCTCTGGGCTTTCTATCCTGTTCCATTGATCTATCTTTCTGTTTTTGTGCCAGTACCATACTGTCTTGATTACTGTAGCTTTGTAGTATAGTCTGAAGTCAGGGAGCCTGATTCTTCCAGCTCCGTTTTTCATTCTCAAGATTGCTTTGGCTATTTGGGGTCTTTTGTGTTTCCATACAAATTGTGAAATTTTTTTTTTTTTTTTTTTTGCGGTACGCAGGCCTCTCACTGTTGTGGCCTCTACCGTTGCGGAGCACAGGCTCCAGACGCGCAGGCTCAGTGGCCATGGCTCACGGGCCCAGCCGCTCCTCGGCATGTGGGATCCTCCCGGACCAGGGCACGAACCCGTGTCCCCTGCATCGGCAGGCGGACTCTCAACCACTGCGCCACCAGGGAAGCCCGTGAAATTTTTTTGTTCTAGTTCTGTGAAAAATGTCAGTGGTAGTTGGATAGGGATTGCATTGAATCTGTAGATTTCTTTGGGTAGTATAGTCATTTTCACAATGTTGATTCTTCCAATCCAAGAACATGGTATATCTCTCCATCTATTTGTATCATCTTTAATTTCTTTCATCAGTGTCTTATAATTTTCTGCATACAGGTCTTTTGTCTCCTTAGGTAGGTTTATTCCTAGATATTTTATTCTTTCTGTTGCAATGGTAAATGGGAGTGTTTTCTTGATTTCACTTTCATATTTTTCATCATTAGTGTATAGAAATGCCAGAGATTTCTGTGCATTAATTTTGTATCCTGCTACTTTACCAAATTCATTGATTAGCTCTAGTAGTTTTCTGGTAGCATCCTTAGGATTCTCTATGTATGGTATCATGTCATCTGCAAAGAGTGACAGCTTTACTTCTTCTTGTCTGATTTGGATTCCTTTTATTTCCTTTTCTTCTCTGATTGCTGTGGCTAAAACTTCCAAAACTATGTTGAATAACAGTGGTGGGAGTGGGCAACCTTGTCCTGTTCCTGATCTTAGTGGAAATGCTTTCAGTTTTTCACCACTGAGGGCGATGTTGGCTGAGGGTTTGTCATATATGGCCTTTATTATGTTGAGGAAAGTTCCCTATATGCCTACTTTCTGGATGGTTTTTATCATGAATGGGTGTTGAATTTTGTCGAACGCTTTCTCTGCATCTATTGAGATGACCATATGGTTTTTCTCCTTCAATTTGTTAATATGGTTTATCACGTTGATTGATTTGCGTATATTGAAGAATCCTTGCATTCCTGGGATACACCCGACTTGATCATGGTGTATGATCCTTTTAATGTCCTGTTGGATTCTGTTTGCTAGTATTTTGTTGAGGATTTTTGCATCTATGTTCATCAGTGATATTGGCCTGTAGTTTTCTTTCCTTGTGACATCCTTGTCTGGTTTTGGTATCAAGGTGAACGTGGCCTCGTAGAATGAGTTTGGGAGTGTTCCTCCCTCTGCTATATTTTGGAAGAGTTTGAGAAGGATAGGTGTTAGATCTTCTCTAAATGTTTGATAGAATTCGCCTGTGAAGTCAACTGGTCCTGGGATTTTGTTTGTTGGAAGATTTTTAATCACAGTTTCAATTTCAGTGCTTGTGATTGGTCTGTTCATATTTTCTACTGCTTCCTGATTCAGTCTTGGCAGCTTGTGCATTTCTAAGAATTTGTCCACTTCTTCCAGGTTGTCCATTTTATTGGCATAGAGTTGCTTGTAGTAATCTCTCATGATCTTTTGTATTTCTGCAGTGTCAGTTGTTACTTCTCCTTTTTCATTTCTATTTCTATTGATTTGAGTCTTCTCCCTTTTTTTCTTGATGAGTCTGGCTAATGGTTTATCAATTTTGTTTATCTTCTCAAAGAACCAGTGTTTAGTTTTATTGATTTTTCCTCTCGTTTCCTTCATTTCGTTTTCATTTATTTCTGATCTGATTTTTATGATTTCTTTCCTTCTGCTAACTTTCGGGGTTTTTGTTCTTCTTTCTCTAATTGCTTTAGGTGCAAGGTTAGGTTGTTTATTCGAGATGTTTCCTGTTTCTTAAGGTAGGATTGTATTGCTATAAACTTCCCTCTTAGAACTGCTTTTGCTGCATCCCATAGGTTTTGGGTCGTCGTGTCTCCATTGTCATTTGTTTCTAGGTATTTTTTTTATTTCCTCTTTGACTTCTTCAGTGATCACTTTGTTATTAAGTAGTGTATTGTCTAGCCTCCATGTGTTTGTATTTTTTGCAGATCTTTTCCTGTAATTGATATCTAGTCTCATAGCGTTGTGGTCAGAAAAGATACTTGATACAATATCAATTTTCTTAAATTTACCAAGGCTTGATTTGTGACCCAAGATATGATCTATCCTGGAGAATGTTCCATGAGCACTTGAGAAAAAAGGGTATTCTGTTGTTTTTGGATGGAATGTCCTATAAATATCAATTAAGTCCATCTTGTTTAATGTATCATTTAAAGTTTGTGTTTCCTTATTTATTTTCATTTTGGATGATCTGTCCATTGGTGAAAGTGGGGTGTAAATGTCCCCTACTATGAATATGTTACTGTCGATTTCCCCTTTTATGGCTGTTAGTATTTGCCTTATGTATTGAGGTGCTCCTGTGTAGGGTGTATAAATATTTACAATTGTTATATCTTCTTCTTGGATTGATCCCTTGATCATTATGTACTGCCCTTCTTTGTCTCCTGTACTAGTCTTTGTTTTAAAGTCTATTTTTTCTGATATGAGAATTGCTACTCCAGCTTTCTTTTGGTTTCCATTTGCATGGAATATCTTTTTCCATCCCCTTACTTTCAGTCTATATGTGTCTCTAGGTCTGAAGTGGGTCTCTTGTAGACAGCATATATATGGGTCTTGTTTTTGTATCCATTCAGCCAGTCTGTGTCTTTTGGTGGGAGCATTTAGTCCATTTACACTTAAGGTAATTATTGGTATGTATGTTTGTATTCCCATTTTCTTAATTGTTTTGGGTTCGTTATTGAAGGTCTTTTCCTTCTCTTGTGTTTCTTCCCTAGAGAAGTTCCTTTAGCATTTGTTGTAAAGCTGCTTTGGTAGTGGTGAACTCTCTCAGCTTTTGCTTGTCTGTAAAGGTTTTAATTTCTCCATCAAATCTGAATGAGGTCCTTGCTGGGTACAGTAATCTTGGTTGTAGGTTTTTCTCCTTCATCACTTTAAATATGTCCTGCCACTCCCTTCTGGCTTGCAGAGTTTCTGCTGAAAGATCAGCTGTTAACCTTATGGGGATTCCCTTGTGTGTTATTTGTTGTTTTTCCCTTGCTGCTTTTAATATGTTTTCTTTGTATTTAATTTTTGACAGTTTGATTAATATGTGTGTTGGCATATTTCTCCTTGGATTTATCCTGTATGGGACTCTCTGTGCTTCCTGGACTTGATTAACTATTTCCTTTCCCATATTAGGGAAGTTTTCAACTATAATCTCTTCAAATGTTTTCTCAGTCCCTTTCTTTTTCTCTTCTTCTTCTGGAACCCCTATAATTCGAATGTTGGTGCATTTAATGTTGTCCCAGAGGTCTCTGAGGCTGTCCTCAGTTATTTTCATTCTTTTTTCTCTTTTCTGCTCTGCAGTAGTTATTTCCACTATTTTATCTTCCAGGTCACTTATCCATCTTTTGCCTCAGTTATTCTGCTATTGATCCCATCTAGAGTATTTTTAATTTCATTTATTGTGTTGTTCATCATTGTTTGTTTCACCTTTAGTTCTTCTAGGTCCTTGTGAAATGTTTCTTGCATTTTGTCTATTCTATTTCCAGATTTTGTATCATCCTTACTAGCATCATTCTGAATTCTTTTTCAGGTAGACTGCCTATTTCCTCTTCATTTGTTAGGTCTGGTGGGTTTTTATTTTGCTCCTTCATCTGCTGTGTTTTTCTGTCTTCTCATTTTGCTTATCTTACTGTGTCTGGGGTCTCCTTTTTGCAGGCTGCAGGTTCGTAGTTCCCTTTGTTTTTGGTGTCTGTCCCCAGTGGCTAAGATTGGTTCAGCGGGTTGTGTAGGCTTCCTGGTGGCGGGGACTAGTGCCTGTGTTCTGGTGGATGAGGCTGGATGTTGTCTTTCTGGTGGGCAGGTCCACGTCTGATGGTGTGTTTTGGAGTGTCTCTGGCCTTATTATGATTTTAGGCAGCCTCTCTGCTAATGAATGGGGTTGTGTTCCTGTCTTGCTAGTTGTTTGGCATAGGGTGTCCAGCACTGTAACTTGCTGGTCGTTGAGTGAAGCTGGGTGCTGGTGTTGAGATGGAGATCTCTGGGAGATTTTCGCCGTTTGATATTACGTGGAGCTGGGAGGTCTGTTGTGGACCAGTGTCCTGAAGTTGGCTCTCCCACCTCAGAGGCACAGCACTGACTCCTGGCTGCAGCACCAAGAGCCTTTCATCCACACGGCTCAGAATAAAAGGGAGATAAAGTAGAAAGAAAGAATTAGTAGAAGTAGAAAGAAAGAAAGAGAGAAAGTAAAGAAAGAAAGGAGGGAGGGAGGGAGGAAGGAAGCAAGGAGGGAAGGAAGGAAAAAAGAAAGAAAGAAGATAAAGTAAAATAAAATAAAGGTTTAATAAAATATAATAAATTTATTAAAATAAAATATAATTATTAAGAGGAAAAGGAAAAAAAAAAAAACAACAGACGGATAGAACCCTAGGACAAATGGTGGAAGCAAAGCTATACAGACAAAATCTCACGCAGAAGCATACACATGCACACTCACAAAAAGAGGAAAAGGGGAAAAAAATCATAAATCTTGCTCTCAAAGTCCACCTCCTCAATTTGGGATGATTCGTTATCTAAAGGAGGGAAGGAAGGAAGGAAGGAAGGAAAGAAAGAAGGAGAGAAAGAAAGAAAGAAGATAAAGTAAAATAAAATAATTAAAATAAAAAAATAATTATTAAGAAAAAAATTTTTTTAAAAAATGAAAAAACGGACAGATAGAACCCTAGGACAAATGGTGGAAGCAAAGCTATACAGACAAAATCTCACACAGAAGCATACACATACACACTCACAAAAAGAGGAAAAGGGAAAAAAATCATAAATCTTGCTCTCAAAGTCCACCTCCTTAATTTGGGATGATTCGTTGTCTATTCATGTATTCCACAGATGCAGGGTACATCGAGTTGATTGTGGAGCTTTAATCCGCTGCTTCTGAGCCTGCTGGGAGAGATTTCCCTTTCTCTTCTTTGTTCTCACAGCTGCCAGGGTGTCAGCTTTGGATTTGGCCCCACCTCTGCGTGCAGGTTGCTGGAGGGCATCTGTTCTTTGCTCAGACAGGACGGGCTTAAAGGAGCTGCTGAGGCGGGGGCTCTGGCTCACTCAGGCCGGGGTGGGGGGGGGGGGGGGGGGGGAGGGGCACGGGGTGCTGGGCGGGCCTGCGGCAGCAGAGGCCAGCATGACGTTGCACCAGCCTGAGGCGCGTCGTGTGTTCTCCCGGGGGAGTTTCCCCTGGATCCCAGGACCCTGGCAGTGGCGGGCTGCACAGGTTCCCCGGAAGGGGTGTGTGGATAGTGACCTGTGCTCGCACACAGGATTCTTGGTGGCGGCAGCAGCAGCCTTAGTGTCTCATGCCTGTCTCTGGGGTCCGTGCTTTTAGCCGCGGCTCGCGCCCGTCTCTGGAGCTCCTTTAAGCAGCGCTCTTAATCCCCTCTCCTCGCGCACCAGGAAACAAAGAGGGAAGAAAAAATCTCTTGCCTCTTCGGCAGGTCCAGACTTTTCCGCAGACTCCCTCCCGGCCAGCCGTGGCGCGCTAACCCCCTGCAGGCTGTGTTCACGCCGCCAACCCCAGTCCTCTCCCTGCGCTCCGACGGAAGCCCGAGCCTCAGCTCACAGCCCCGCCCACCCTGGCGGGTGAGCAGACAAGCCTCTTGGCTGGTGAGTGCCGGTTGGCCCTGATCCTCTGTGCGGGAATCTCTCCTCTTTGCCCCCCGCACCCCTGTTGCCGTGCTCTCCTTCACGGCCCCGAAGCTTCCCCCTCCGCCACCTGCAGTCTCCACCCGCGAAGGGGCTTCCTAGTGTGTGGAAACCTTTCCTCCTTCACAGCTCCCTCCCTCTGGTGTAGGTCGCGTACCTTTTCTTTGGCTCTGTTTTTTCTTTTTTCTTTTACCCTACCCAGGTGCGTGGGGAGTTTCTTGCCTTTTGGGAGGTCTGAGGTCTTCTGCCAGCGTTCAGTAGGTGTTCTGTAGGGGTTGTTCCACGTGTAGATGTATTTCTGGTGTATCTTTGGGGAGGAAGGTGATCTCCGCATCTTACTCTTCCACCATCTTCCCAGAAGCCCCAGAGCCCCACGTTTTGTACATCATTTCCTGATCTTGAAATGAATGTAATGTAGTTTATAGCATTTCCTTTAGCCCTTGTGAATGCCTTCCTCTTAAAGAAAACTAGCATTTTAATAGATTTCCTTTACTTTAACACATTTTCCCAGCTTGAAGTTAATTTTTCAAGATTTGAGACACAAAGCTTCTGTATAGCATACTTCTTTCACAATTGCTAGTTTTCTCTAAGTTTGAAAGTAAATTACCTATTAGAATTTCAATAGATAGAACCCTGGAGCAGCCAGTTTGAAATAATGAAGTGCCTTTGTGAGCACAATCACTTTTAAACATCTCTGGTTATAGAACAAGTAAACCAAATGTAGCAGACTTTTTAATCCAACAAGATAGCAAATGTTCAGAAAAAACAGAAAGAATGTCCTTGGAGTTCTGTCATTTTTCTGGTTTGTGTGTCCTTTTTTAAAAGCAAAGACTTTGGCTTTATACTATTTTAGCACATCATTTTAGGAGTTTCTAGGCCTGTTTTAGCACATATAGAACAGAAACACGGCTTTTTAGAATTGTACAGATGAATTCCAAAGCAACCTGAGAAGGCCTTAGAACAGGAAGTGACTTAACAATCACCTGAATCTTTTTGAGGGGAACATATTTGCCATTAATTCCCATGCAAAAGTGAAGCAACGTCTAGGTCAGCATCTATTAATGACAGTTTCTCCCCTAGATAGCTGTTACAGGTGTTGAATTTTTTAAAAATGGTTTGTAATTTAGCAGGTGTCACTAGCAACTTTCCAGAAAACTTAGTTACCTGACATTTTTTATTGATTTCTCTTATATTAGAAAATGAAATGTCAGACACTATTAATTGCCTTTTTTTTTTTTTACGGTACGCGGGCCTCTCACTGTTGTGGCATCTCCCGTTGCAGAGCACAGGCTCCGGACGCGCAGGCTCAGCGGCCATGGCTCACGGGCCCAGCTGCTCCGCAGCATGTGGGATCTTCCCAGACCGGGGCACGAGCCCGTGTCCCCTGCATCGGCAGGCGGACTCTCAACCACTGCGCCACCAGGGAAGCCCTATTAATTGCCTTTTTAAAATAAGTAGTTACAGCAGGAGTAATGGGTAAATGAAAGTACTTCCTGTCTAATGCACAATAGATGTATTCATTTAAATGTATTCAATTTAGATGAATGCAGTATGTCTGTATTCATTGCAGTTATACATATCTGTGGGCTGAATTGACGGAGTGGTAATTACTACCTTCATAAATGGGACACTATTGTCAGTCTGGGGGAAGAAAACTCATTTTCTTATCATATTTTACACACCCACAGCATAGACTCATTCTAAAATCTTTCTTTCAAATATAGAAATTTTACCCGTGAATTTCCAGTGGATCTAATGATTATAAATATGGTCTGTCAGTAGTCCTGCTTTTCTCAAGGATTGCTGAGGGTTGTTCTCTCTCGTGGAAAATGACAGAACGGAATTGGGGATCTCAAGATCTCTCCATACAGAGGAGCCCTCCTTGTCATCTGGCCCCACCCCTGGAGCTCAGCCATGTACATTACATAACATGGATTAGATTATTTTTATGTCATGCATTGCTTTTCTTTGAGTTCAATGAAGGTAGAACTATAAAAATGTGATTTCGTTGTACACTTATTTTCTAAATACTAGACTATTTTTTAAGAGTATTTTTAGGTTCATAGCAATATAGATCAGGAAATACAAAGAGTTCCTGTATACTCTCCCCTAATTTTATATATAGTTTCCCTTATTATGAACATTTTATATTAGTGTGGTGGGTGAGTGTGTTACAATTGATGAACTGAAATTGATGTGTTATTATTAGTTGAAGTCTATATTCCACCTTCGGGTTCACTCTTTGAAGTGTACAAGTGTATGGGTTTTAACATCACCATGCTCATTTCAGGTTTTCCAGTTCTCTCCCCTTTAGCACAATAACTAAACAGGAAAAAGGTCAGAAAGAAATTAAATGTATTCATTCCTTCACTCACTACATTTATTCATTCATGAATTCGTTAATGGACGTTTGTTGGGCATGAACTCTAGGCCAAGGACTGCTGTTTAATGGATTCGACCTTGTCCTTGACCCTGGGTAGATTTACATATATATTTTCATGTACTCTCTTTTTCTCTCCCACCCAAAAATATTGCCTGTTTTTACTGGTGAGGGCTGGGATGTTCTGTGTAAGAGACTGGTAGTCCTTGCATCTTGATGGGCTCATACTACACGGTGTCCAGTAAATCTCATTGGTTTACATGTATTTTACTGTTTCATTAGTTGTTAAAAATACTCTGAAAACCAATCCATAACCTTTATGAACTTGTGCAATGCAGCATCTGTATCCCATTGGTAAGCAATATGGAAATTATATGTGCGCCTTTTTTCCTTTATGGCAGACATGCGTAGTTAGGTAATAAAGCAATAGCTACTGTTATGATTATTTTAGGGTACACCTGGGACTGCATTATATACTTATGTGTTTTTCTGGTAGAGGAACTGTATATTAATTTATGCTGAGGAAGATGAAGTTGGTGGTGTAGAATACTGATGAACAATGTTTCTAACAGATATGCATGTGTTTTTCAAAAATAACCTCTGTTCAAATGCAGCCAATTGGGAATCTTCTCCAAAATAAGCAGTTATACAAGCAAACTTTAAATATTTAATTGTTGCTTCATGAACAGAAATGAAATCATCACTCTGGCATCTTGCCAGTAAGTCAGAAATTCATCATTCTTTCCAAATTAGAAACGATGCTGAGATGTTCCCAAAGCATGCCACCCAGTGATAAGTTCACATATTTAATGTGGTTGTATTCATCTTCTCATCTGGGCAGCTTGAATGAATCACTAATAAGAGGGGAAAAGCTCTTTTTCAAATCCAGGAAGTGGCTGACATTATACCTACCTGGGCATTGCTGGAAAGGTCTAACTTTGGTTGTGTCCAGTTCAAGTCTGGGAAACCAACACTTGATTCTCAACAAATTTTAAGGAGAACTATTGATTATGGTAAGACAGGAGGAGCACTGGAAATCAATAATCTATAGTTCTGATTGTGAATCTGTATGCAGTTACCACCCTCTATTACTTTAGGCTAATTCTTCAGTAAGCTACTTAGACCTCAGAATCCGTATTTTTTTAAAAGATTGTTCCAAAAGTTCCATATGTTTAGAATCATACTCATCTGTTTATTCTGCCATCATTTCAGCAGTTTAATTCCCCGTGATATAATTCATTTACAGTGAGCCAAGCTATCTGTTACTTAGTGGGAAAAGCATTCTCTGGTTTTTATTCATTAATTTAACTTATTCAACAAATACTTACTGAGTTTCTTCTAAGTAACAAGTAACATGCTAGATGCTAGAGAATGCAAAGACCATATAAAAGAAGCCCGTCACATCTTGAGGGAAATCAATATTAGTAATATTAATGTTAATTAAGGGCATCCAGTACTCTCTTGACTGTGTGTGGGATTTCTAAACAGTCCAAAAGTTAAAAACAAATTGTGAGTGCTTCCCTGGTGGAGCCGTGGTTGAGAGTCCGCCTGCCGATGCAGGGGACACGGGTTCGTGCCCCGGTCCGGGAAGATCCCACGTGCCGCCGAGCGGCTGGGCCCGTGAGCCATGGCCGCTGAGCCTGCGCGTCCGGAGCCTGTGCTCCGCAACGGGAGAGGCCACAGCAGTGAGAGGCCCGTGTACCGCAAAAAAAAAAAAGAAAAAACCCTAAAGGAAAACAACAAATTGTGAGATAAAAACATCTGAAAATCATATTTATGGAAACCAAATTTGATTTTACTATCAGGGATTGTGCTTTCATATGAGACGGTGGGTTGAAGAGGATAAGGATTCCTATCACTTGCTTAAATTTTCATCAGAAAATGAAAGTTGCTTTATAGACTCATAGGAGAATGGTATTATTTTTTTTTTAATTTAGTGTCATATGGATACAACGATACCCATACATATAATACAAAGACACATACACACAAAATATCCAAACATCAAGTACCTACTTTTAGCATACACTGTACTAAATGCTTCCACGAAACTGATCTCATTTTATACTCACAACAATCCTTCAAGCTACCCACTACTCCCTTTAATTTATCCTGAGAAAACTGAAAATTTAAAGTTTAAACTGCTGTAAGAAAGAGGCTGAGATTCAATTTAGTCAGTCTTCAAGCACTATTTTTTTTCTCTATCACAAAAATAAAATAAATACATGAAGAAACCCCTCTAAATCAAGTTTCCCATTACCCAATCTATTACAAAGGTGCAAGGGGACAATGGGGACCAAAAGAGATTTTTTGAATCAGCGACAGCCACTTGATCAAAGGAGGAGGAGAATTCACTATCTTTGAGACAGGATTTTATCTGGGGCCCGTGTAACAGAACAGGTTAGAGAATATTAGAATTCTTAAAGCGATCTCTTACACATAACAGTGAAAGGTCAAATGTGAACTTTCATGCAAAGAATGTGAATTCAGTTCTCAAAGCTCCGAGCTGGTATTGCCATCAGGGAGATACGAAGAACAGCAATTGATTTCTTCTCTTTCTTTTCAATAATCAAGGCACATATTCACAACCAGCAGAACAGGACTACCACCTTGTATTTTCCTAGCGCCCATCTCTCAGCTTCAAGAGCTTTATAGATTTTTAAAATTATAATTAGTCCTCTTACTCTCTCTGGGAGCAAGGGGCTCTGTATCATTCCAAATCTACCAAAACAGTTAGCAGAGACGGCTCAGAATTATGCAGCATCTGGATAAAGGCTAATTAGGGCAGCCATGAGCCTGGTGATTAATAGCTCTGAAGACAGGCAGATCTGAGTCTGAATCCAGTCTCTGCTCTTCAACATTGAGTGAGTTTCTAGATGTGTTTGTGCCTTGTCTTCCATGTCTTTATATGGGATAATAAGAGATGATACTTAGTAAAGTCGTTGTGAAGATTGAGTTAACAAACATGAAGGGCTTGGCAGATTTCTATTTCACAAAGAGAGAGCAGTGGATTTTAGTGTGTAAGCATCATTACAATAATAAAAATAATTCGGTAGCAAACATATATATTTGTAACTAAGCACGTTACTGTCGTCGGAATACTTGCCACTTTACAGACACACTTGTTATATGCATGAATGTAAAATTCTTAGTGTGAAAAAGTATATTTACTCTCTTCGCACCCAAAATATTAATCATGAAAAGTAATTAATTACTATGGAACTCTTACTGAACTGCAACATAATTGCCCACTGGCAATGCCTAATGTTTTAAAAATGACTTACTAACTCATATTCAATTTATAATTCATTTTCAACATTTAATGGATCATTGAGAATGCTTAACAAGAAGTTTTCTTTTATTTCATAAATGTTATTTTTTCTATTAAACAAGCTTCCGAAGTCTCCTCTTCTAGGCAAACTGTGAGAAGGGAAATTTGTATGACTAGCAAATCAATGATACAGCTATACATCAAATGTTATATGTCTAATGTTATTATTATGAATTTTATTCACTTTTAATTTAAAAATTTACTGATACTGAGAATAGGTGGCTATTTACTCCTTTCATGTTTACTCCATATCTCAATATATTTAAAGACTGTAATTATTTCAGAGAGTAAATCTCACCTCAATTTGCCTTCAAAGCTGTTTGACCAGTAAAAGTATCTTGTCATTAAACAAAAAGACAAGAAATGCTGAGAACTTACAGCGTATCTAATGCTATGTGTGAAGAAGAGAGAGAGAGAAAAAATCTGACTTTTTCTTCAAATTATTCTTAACTAGTGTGAACTAGGTAAATAACAACTTATGATTATCACCGTATTGCAATTTATAGTGTTTACCTGTTCATATGTAATTATCCCATGCTAGACTGTAAAACTCTGAGGTAGAGACCTAGTAAGAAACTGACGATTACAGGTTGCTTAACAAGAGGTTCTTGACTGTTTAAGTGCTTGATAATAGTGGGATGAATGTGTGGTTAAATGAACGGATGAATGATTGAGTGGATGGGGCAGCGTGATACAACGGAAATTGCGCCCCTGCTTTACTGTTAGCTGATTTTATTCAAATCACGAAATTGCTAAACATCAGTTGCCTCTTCTGCTAAATGGTAGAATTAGATAGACTACATGATTCCTCCCCTACTAGTCTGAGACCTTACCCTCCAGCCTCCTGGCACATAGAGATGGGCCAACTCAGCTCCATCTCCACAGGTAGTCCAGTTTGACACTTCAGAGCAGGTCTACCTTATGCTGAGTAATACCATGGACCACTAAGTTATAGTTCTTTTACTAAAAGTCAGCTCCAGCTCTAATATCAGTTTTCAAGTTTTGCCAAGACTTCTTAAGGATTTTTGTTTTTCTTTTCCTCTATGATTCCTCTATCCTTACCCAACTCTTGGCTTGTAGTCTCCTTTGCCTTTTATTTCTACTCTCAGGCCTCAGTTTCCCCAGTCACTGCTGTTGGGTTTATGCTTTTACTTCTGGCTTTGAGGGACACACTGGATTGTGAACTCTGTATGTTTTGCTCATTGGCATTTATATCCCACCTGTGCATCCTTCCTCTCTTAATAAGGGGACTAGGATGTGCTGTGGGGATATCATTTGTCCCTTATAGGGAAGAGAAACGGGTATATCAGCACTATTTCCCGGCAAGAAAAATGAAGCAAGAAACAGGGCATGTAATTTAGTCTGATGGCTTTGTAAAATGTAAACATTTGTAGGAGATGGTATATGACTAAAATGTTGGTAGAACTCTCATAACATTTTTCATTGAGAGTCATATATTATAATATCATAACTAAAGGGTGTTTTAGAGATAAAAAATGTTTAGATATAGATGCCAAGAGTAACTGGAAAAGCTCCACCCCTGACCATTGAACTATTGTCAAAAAATCCTCTCCAAAATCTGGAATAATTAGAAAGCACATTTTAAACTACAGATTCACCCTGAATTCTCAGTCGCCACCCCTACTCCACTCCCAGTTAACATAGCTGAGGCAGAGTTGCTCAACATCCAAGGCACATGGCCAGTTTTCTGAGGCTGTTGTTCCTGGCTCATCATAAAGTAAGAAGAACTATGGGTAAACCAAAGTCGTCCCTGTTCCAATCCAATCCCTGCAATTATACTGAGAAAGGGCATAACAAATTTCTAGTGAGAAAGACTGGATGAAAAATAATGGTTTCCCCTGATTCTAAGTGTACTGCATCAAAAGATATGCTCTACCTCAATGCTCTACTGCTCCCTTAGTTATCAAGTGACTGTATTATCTCCATTCGTTGAGTAACTGGGTTTTTGTCTTGAAATCGGTATCCACATTCTCATTACTGGATACATCCTGTCAAGTAGCTTTTATTTGCCTCATTAGCCTAGAATGTAACCACATTTCTACGTCAACTCTCTTAGATAGGCAATCCAGATATTTTGTCTAGTTTGATCTTTGTTGATGTTACTCATGTCCTTCCTGCCTCTTGCCATGTGTTTTAGACACTTACATTTGGGCTTGAATCATTATGTTCCATGTCTGAATTAACTGCCCCATCACTTCTCCCAACCCTGTAGAATCTGCCTAAATTCCCTGTGTTTGCTTTCTTGTCTGGGTAGTGATAGCCCTATGATTTAGGTTTATGGCCTAAGTTCTTTTTATAGAAGGTTAGTCATTTTGGAGAAACAAAGCTGAAATCCATTCTTTATTTTGTTCACCCATTCTTTATGCATATTTATTTGGTATCCTCTAAGTGCCAGTCATTCTTTTATTTAGGCCTTGGGATAATAGAGAAGAACTTGCAGAATGGTAGGAGGCATGAATATGTAAGCCAGCATTATCTATTAATTTATGTAATGCATATTAAATAAGCACCTATTCTGGGCTAGACAATACGTTTGGCACCGTGGACACAAAAATGAATAAAACAGTTCCTGCCTTCAAAAGATTTATGGGAGCCATAGGCATGAAAACAAATCTTTTAGTATCATGTGGCATGTCTGCTAATAGAATTAAAGAGGGTAACATGGGAGCATGGATTGATATAAATGACACTGATGAGGTAGGAAGGAGCTTGTATGGTACATTAAGGGGATGGTGAGGGAGATGGTAAAGGGAGATGGTAAAGCACAGCTGTTTACTAACAAAGGAGGTAGGCATTAGTTATTTGAATTCAAATCCTTTCTGCACTTGGTAACTCAGTGACCACAAGTGTGTGATCTCTCTGAGTGCTGGTTGATGCATCTGTAAAATGTAGATTAAAATAGAACTTATTTTTATAGGGTCGTTGTGAGGAACAAATGAGATAATTCACATACTTAACCTAATACCTGGCACATTGTTTATGCTCAATAAGCATTTGTCACTGTTATTCTATAGGCAGTGAGAGAATTCAGGAGGATTTTAAGCAGGAGGATGATATGGCCAAAATTCTGTTTGAGATAGAGCATAGTCCAAATTGTAAGTGTAATAATTTTGAAAACTGTGCCGTACACTCATTGGCAATGTCTAGCAGGAGCTGATGCTTGTGGGAGAAGCTTAGGCTGGAGTTAAGAGATTAAGGATAAATAAGGCTCTAACTATGGTATGAATGGGGTCACCCGGGGAGAGTGTGTAGAGTGGATAATTCAGTTGGCCGAAGATGGAATTGTGTGGAATCCAAAAAATGTAAGGGGTAATATCAAAGGAAGAAATGTCCATGAAAAGGACAAAGTAGGAATGATCATAGATGTGTTTAGTAATAACGTAATGGAGGCTTTCTCCTCCTTGAAATGTCATGGAAAATGATTCCCAGAGGGGGCAAAGAGCTGGGTGTTGGGAAAGGAGTAGAAGCTCACCAGTTTAATAAGGTGGGAAAGGCACTGTGTGCAGAGAGAATAGTAAGTCCCAACACATGATCTCAGGGAGGCTAAACGTGAGCAGTAGGTGAACAATGCAAAGCAATGCAGTCAGTGCCCCAATAAAATATTGTCGTGGAGAGGTCTTACGGTGTTTCAGATAGGCCATTGGATAGGCAGAGGAAATGGGGATGAGTATTCCATTTAGGTGAGTCAGCAGAACCACACCTGGAAGTGGGTGGCAAGGAGAAGAATGAGTAATGACCATACTGCAGCTGAGGGCTCCTTTATGATAAGTCATTATGTGTTTATTGATAACTTAGGGATAAGGCTAAGCTGAAAGTTGCTTCCACAGTGCCATGAATTTCTGAAATGTAATGTGACTAACCATATCCTTTTAGTCACAGTAAAATTAAATACCAACTTGATTAACATGAGATCTGATTATGCTATTAGAGAGAAATGTAACCAACATTTTTGCCTTTTTTTTTTTTAAGGATTTTCCAGAAAAGGAGAAGTCCACAGCAAAGGCCCTGGAAGATGTAAAGGCAAACTTTTACTGTGAATTATGTGACAAGCAGTACCACAAACACCAGGAGTTTGACAATCATATTAATTCTTATGATCATGCTCATAAGCAGGTAAGTCGAAGTGGGAAATAGCCTTCATATTCCTGGGTTTGTACCTTCAGAACACAATATATGCAACTGGCCTTATTTATCCTTGTCTAAGATGCTGAGGTAAACCATTTTATACCTTTTTTTTTCTTGAAGGTTGTGTTTTCTGTTTAAATATTGGGTGAAATACTTTTTCCTAGAAGGAATGTAAAACTGTAGGTTAACTTACAGATGATCCAAGGGTAGATTGACATTTATTTTAGAGTTATGTATGTGGGGGAACAGGCCCCATTAAAAATAGGGCCAGATTCAAAACCACCTAGCTACTTAGTGGGCAGAACTAGAACACTGGACTAGTACTAGGACAGAATTCTATCATAGAGTTCTTTCAAGAGTTCCAAGGTATAGGGAATACTAAGTCTTTGGGGAAAAAATTCTCAATATAAGGTTACATTTTTCCAAGAGTACCCTCTTAGGAGGGTCAAAGTGATTACTTATATAAATTGAACCATTGCAAACAAAGAAAATCTTGACAAAGGCAAAGTTAAGGGGTATGGCAGGTATAAACACTTCACATTTCATTTTTCTTTTTCTACACATGGAAGCTAAGATCCTCTATTCTATCTGTCTGTGAAAGAGGAGGTTATTGTTCTCATCTGTTAAATTTTGTCCTTGCTGCATGAGGTATGAGAATACTAGACCTTTAGGAATTAGGAGTGTTAAAATACCACTAAGAAAGAAATTCCAATAGCCAGAGGATTATGGCTAAGAGCCGAGACGGTGCACACCCCTAATATCTTTGAATATATGGGTAAGTCTCGTATATTCTAGACTAGAATGTGTATTCAGAGTGAGCAGCAGTAAAGGTTTTTGACTAGCATTCACTAATATTTATTGAAGCATATATAAAATATATGGCTTTGGGAGAAGATGCAAGACATAATTTCTAACTTTAAAGATACAGCATGCATATATTAATGACTGGAGTCTCTGACAAGAGCAAGAACAATGGCATGAATTGTTTAGGACTATGATTCCCAACTCTTAGTGTGCATAATCATCACTTTGGAACCTGTTAATAATGCAGATTTCCAGATTCTCCTTTAGATATTCTAATTCAGTAGTTCTAAGATGGAGCACAGGAGCTTGTATTTTGAAATGACACAAAAGAGAATTTTTTCAATCATAAATAAAATGAACTATGTGGCTACTATCCAACTCCAATAGCCATCAGTCTGTTTCATTTATAGCACCACCACTCACTTCCCCACCCCTGCTACCACCGTGCATATTTTGAAGCAAATTCCAAACATTGTACCATTTCATCTGAAAGTATTCTCAGGATGAATAATGACGCTTAAACAACATAGCCATCATCATACCTAAAATTAGCAGTATCTTCGTATCAGTGGGTGGTCTTGTTTTCTCATTTGTCTAATAAATGATTTATAAATTTGGGTTTGTTGAAATCAGGATCCAAACCTATCATCACACTTTTGGTTGACACATCTTTAAGTTTCTTTTAATATGTATTTTAAACTATGGGTTTTTCACTCCCTCTTTAAATTTTACTCCTTGCAATTTATTTGTTGAAAAACTGTATTGTTTCACAAATTTGAGATTTTACTGAATACAACCCAGTGTTGTCTTTGCACGTTTTCTGTCTTCTATATTTCCTTTAAACTTGTTGTTACAGATAAAATCTGGTCAAATGCAGGTTAACATTTTTTTCTTGGTAAAAATATTATTAGAGGGTGTGTTGTGTCTTTCCCATAAGGAGGTGTATGATGTCTAGTTTTCTTTCTTTTTATGACTTGAAGTTTGATCGGTGGGTCAGATACTATTGCCTTGATCCATCCATCATTAAGTACCCCACCAACCTTTTTCCACTAATAGTTCTTATATCCATAGATGATCATTTGCTTAAACCTATTACTTCATTTGGAGTTGTAAAATGTTGATTCTAATTCTATCATCCTTTTGTCATTTATAGATAGAATATGTCTATAACGGCAAACTTCCCCAAGTATCACCCTAACGTGAATTTTATGTAGGAGTGCTTCAGGCTGCATATTAAAAAAAGTCACTCTGGAAATTCAGAGAAGTAAGTGACCACAGAATGTCTCAGGGGAGAGTGACATTTGACCTGTGCTTTAAGTGTGCACTGTGTAAATGTTGGAAAAGAGGCTCAAGATGGGATGGAATTCTTGAAAGTGGAAACACAAGGAACTAAGGTGAGGAAATGGAGGAGTATGAGGCCTCTTTTGAAAACAGTAGAAAGTATTGGACTACCAGAGGGTGAATTCTCCACACTAGATCTGCATTCTACAGTTCTGCCTTTCACTCTGCAATTCTGCCTCATCAATGTCCCTTTTATCACTTTCCTCAATCTTATTTCCATTGGCTTTCCAAACATGTTGACTAAAACTACCTTTCCTCAATCTTTATATTCCATATATTTTGCCCATTCTGTCTCTCTTTAGGCTTGCTAACATTCTGAGATTCCTAGGCATACCCGTGTTCAAACAGTGTTGAGTTTCCACTGTGTGCTACTGTGCTGGCTGTTGAAAGTGGACGAATTTAATCCCTAATTTCAGGGAGCCTGTAATCTGACTGGGGAACCTGTAATCTACCTAATCAATCTGTAGAATACATTGATTTAAATATTGTAGAATTTGTATATCTAGGATACTAAGAGAACATATAAAAATTATTTAAGAATGAAAAGATGACAGGTGACCTAGAAGTCCTAAAGAATGAATTATAAGTTAGCTATGTTAGCCAAGAATGGAAAGTCCATTATGGTAGAGCACCTATTTCAAGGCATGGGAACCTGTATCAAGCATAACCCAGAGAAGTTGCAGAAGATTCACTGTGATCACTAAAGTCACCATCAGTCTCTTGGAGAGCTCTTTAAAAATCTTTGAAACTGTCCCTTCATTCCTCCCATTCTTCTCTTGCAATAGACCTTGTTCTCATTCTTCCTTTTGCATTCTCTTTTCACCATTCATGTTTAATATCACTCCTGATTTTCTGCTAGGGCTTTCCTAACTGGACTCCTGCCTCCAGTATTTTCCCTTCTCCACACCCAACCTATCCATTTTCAGCCAGATGATCTTCCCGAACTACCATATTTATTCTATCGCTCCCCTCCTTGGAAAGCTGTCAATGGCTGCTGGCTGACTTTTTTTAAAAATCTGTATTACTTAGTCTGTCATTCAAAATGTCCACAGTTTGGCTCGGGCATCCATTTCCAGATTTATCTCCTGCAACCCCAGAATTTCCTTATAGTTTCTTAAAAGATTCATTATGCTTTCCCACCTGCTCTTATTGGCTCATAATCTTCCCTCTGTCTGGGATGCCTGGGGGCTGTATTTCAACATATACTTCAGTAGATTTAATACATAGACTGACAACTTATATCCAGATATAAAAAAAGCTGAGATCTCATGCTAAGCTGATTTAACAGCATTTTCCAAATTCCTTTTGGTCAACACATTCATATTGTACAGAATTTTGTACATGCTGCCCACTTTGGGAAACATTGGAATAATTAAATTTGCCATAGACCTCATAAAACTGCTTTCTTAGATAAATGTTGAAATACTTCCATCTAAAGATTTATTTGGGCCCAAACTATTTTGAAAATTACCTGAATTCTAAATGAAACTGAGTTTACAATTTGCCTTTTAAATGAAACTGAATTTTAGTACAAGAAATAGGAAATATGCACTAAAGTAAAATATGCAAAATATTTTTTTTTTTTTTTCCCTCCCAAATCCCAAAGCTAAATATTTCTACTTGGTTCTTGCTGGGGATTTGGATGAGAGTATTTTCTGGCCTAAGTAATATGAACAGTTGCCTTAATTTTATTTTCCATGTGGATTCAGAGTAAATATCTGGCCTCTTGTGCTGAACTTCCAACAATATGGTCTCTTGGTACACTTAGAAGTGAATCCAAATTCACATGGAATTAATTCTATTACTCATTAATAGAATAGTTTAGAACTAGAAACAGGGTAATCTGAATTACCTCTCTACCTCCTCTCATTTATAATTACTCAGGATCCTTCATTTTAATAAGTGATTTCTAAAGCTTTTGTGTTACCTTGTATCTAAATTGCAGTCCTATGTGTTTATTTTATTGCAAAGCTTATATTATTTACAGATTTATTGTAATTCTAGAGAAACAAGCTAATATATAACTTTAAATAATAAAGTAAAATAATCTGGGATTCATAGCTTTAAAGTAATTCCATTGGACATTTAACATGTTTTCTATAATTTAATAAAAATTGAGATATGTTTCTTGTAGAAAACGTTTATCAGTAACAAAGCTGATTTTTTTCTGTTTCTCAAGTAGGAAAAAATTGAATTTCCAGTTTTGACAGCCCACATTCTATTACCTAACTCATGTTTTTGGAAATAACTCGATTGTTTTAGCTATTGCCTTGAACTTTTAAAAATTCTGTGTAAATGTTGAGCATTATTACTAAAGCAATTTGAACATGTATACAAATTACAATAAAGAGAGTTGTATTGGATAAAGAGAGTACTGTAACTATTAATACAGCTAACATGTCAGTAACAATTAATTACTTCTGAGACTACCAAGTCATAATCCCTTTCTTGGGACTATTAGCCGCTAATGCATAATACTGAAACAAATAATACACATCCTCACAAGCAGCACAAGTCTCTCCTGCCCCAGAGACATACTGGCTCATCTCAGCTTAGAAAAAACAAATGAACCGGATCCCCATACAATTAACCATAAAATACCTTCAATAATAAAAAACAAATCCACTTTCAGATCCTCCACATGTGACACTTAATCCTCCTAATCTTCGTTTGCTTCGCAATAGAATTTCTTTCACTCTGGAGGAGCTGTTCACTTCTAAAGCCTGGATTTGAACTCCAACTGATTCATTCTTAAAATGTTATTTTGGATTCTCCCCATCTCTACCTGCTCAAGATAAAGTAAACAAAACAATTATCTTTTTGTCATCTGACGCCAAAGGGAAAAGATTCCCAAAGCTGATAATTGAATTTAATCCAGTTATTCTTGCTTTGTTCCTACAATTTGATTTATATTTTATCCAAAGACTGCCCAATGATACATTTCAGCATAGTATATTTAAGCTACTAGTCATCTTAGTGTGGCAACAGGACTTAAAAGTATAGTTAATTTGTAGGCTTGGCAAGATTGAAGAAGAAATATAGACTAGAGTGTCTAGAATGAACACTGAGAACCATAAATGTTGGTAAAATAGAATAATACTTATTTCCTGCTGTATTTTGTATTCTATAAACCCAGGTTTCTGGTAGATTTTATATTTCTATATCTGCGCCACCACCCTCCCACAAGAATTACCCAGCAGTAATTGGAAACTCTATTAGCAAATAAGTACAAAAGAACCAAAACTGATCTTAGCTTCTGAATCATAATTCACCTCTTCTAAAATACTGCTTTCACCCTGGCTAAGAGACCTTTTGATCTCAAGGTGAGCTCCCGACTGAAAAATAAATTTAAAATATATGTTCTTGTTCTTTCTGTTTTTTCAGATGTGCTAAGTGGATTTCCTGCCTTAGTGTGTTTGCCATATCTCTTTCTTCCAGAGCTGTTTTTTCAGATGACTTTCAACTTTCTGATTCCTCTTTTCATTTGTGTCTTAGCTCAATGTCATCTCTTCTGTGGGATCTTTCCTTTGCATCCTAACTCAAGTTAGAATGTTGCCAGTTCTCCAGATAATACCCTATTGGCACTGTCAGTGGTGGTTGGAGTCAGCCTACACTGGCTCTCCAGAGCCAACTGTTTAATATTCAAAAAAATTGTGAGCTGGTTCTTAAACCACTGGTAGATTGAAATCAGCCATGGTGGGAGATCCACACACACTACAAATAGGGCTTATATGTTCATTTGATTTTTTCCAGAGTTGATATACCAGCACACCATACTGACCCTGCTACTCTGTCCTTTGTCAGTATATTCTACCATCATTGACTAATCACTTCTTTTTTCCTTTATTGAGATATAATTGACATATATCACCATGTAGGTTTCAGGTTACAGCATGATGATTTTTTAATTTACCATTTTAATTGCTTAAAAATGTACAATTCAGTGATTTTTGGCATATTCCCAATTTATTTACATATATCATGAAGTGATAATTATGGTAGGTGTTGAGTTATTTGTTTTTGTACTGAGTTGTATGAGTTCTTTATATATTTTGGATATTAACCCCTTATCAGATATATAACGATAATATTTTTCCCCTTTCATAGGTTATCTTTTCACTTTGTTGCTGGTTGGGATTACTACTTGGGCACTGTAGGTCTGAACTCAGTCTGCCAAGATCCAAGTGTCGTTAAGACCCTTCACCCCAATTCTCTGTCCCCGTGGTTGAGCCCTGAAGATTCCCTTGCAATCTGGGGCAAGATCAGAGTAGGGGCTCCCACAAAGCAACCCACAATGCTGGGGGGTAGGGATTGGTTGTCCGCCTGGGTTTTCTTTGCTCATTGGAGAAACTGGAGGCTGAAGGGAGACCTCTCCATGTGATGCTGCACTGGCCTGGGGGAGGGACAATGCAATCAATGTGTAACTTCTTCTCTCACCTTCTGATTTAGTGTCTTGGTCTCTGTGGTGCAAGGGGTGCTTTAGCCTCACCCCTGTGTTGTAGGATTTTCTCAGTGATGTCTTATTCTTGAATAGTTATTAGTTGTTCTTCTCCTGAGGGGGAACAAAGTCAGCAATCACCTATGTCACCATCTTGGTGATGTCACTCCTTAATCACTTCTTAGGTAGTTAGAGTGAATACTATAATGAGCAAAATTAGCTCTCTAATCCCAAGTTCTTTATAATATTGAGCAAAGGCTGTCATGAAAACACATTTTTATATTTTAAGAAAATACTTGAGCCCATATTATGCTGAAGTAGTGTTCCACTTGAAGAATTTTAGACTTTACTCTATGGGAAATTGCTAGTCTTCATGGGCTTTTAAGCAAGCAAATGCTATTATCAGATTTGTGATTTAGAAGAAAAAACCTAGAAGCAGTTTAAGGGTTGGAACACAAGGAAGAGAGCTTGGCTCTGCCGTCAGATGGGAGCCTAAGAGCCCAAGAGATATGACTGAAATATTTACAGCAGTGACAAGGAGAGGAAAGGAGAGGGGTACATTCAGAAGACTGTCAATGACTTACAACATATGAACACATGGTCTACCTCACTTGTAATCATATAAATACAAACTTGAAGAGTTTTTCAAGAAAATGGTGTCAATATGAAAAAGAATACTACCCAGTGTTGACAAGATGTGAGATAATAGATACGGTTAAACATTGCTTGTGGGGATATAAATTGTCTCAATTTTTTGATGTTCAGCTTTAGATTACTTATCAAAGACTTAAAATGTGAATTTTTCCTAGAACAATTCCATCTGGCATGTATTCTAGAAAAATCATCACATTAATTCCAAAGATTTATACATGAAGATATTTAAAATAGAAAAATACCAGAAGCAGTCTAAACATACAATGAAAATAAAGTGGCTAAATTATGATGCACATAAACTGAAATACTGTGTAAAAGTTAAATTACATTTTGGATCTATCTATCTATATATATATATATATATATATATATATTTTTTTTTTTTTTTTTTTTTTTTTTTTTTGTGATATGCAGGCCTCTCACTGCTGTGGCCTCTCCCGTTGCGGAGCACAGGCTCCAGACGCGCAGGCTCAGCGGCCATGGCTCACAGGCCCAGCGCTCCGTGGCATGTGGGATCTTCCTGGACCGGGGCATGAACCCGCGTCCCCTGCATCGGCAGGCAGATTCTCAACCACTGTGCCACCAGGGAAGCCCTGGATCTATATTTTATACAAAATTAATTCTTAAAAGGAATGCTTAGATACTTGTTTATATTAAAAATTAAGGAATATATAAGTATGGAACATTAAGTAATAGCATTTAATTACCATTTGGTCCATATCTTTTTAGATAAGTTTCTAAATACTTATTATCAAGTCATAAACTCTTGTATAAAACATAAACATGAAACGTGATTATACTATACACGTTATTCTGCCTTCATATGTTTTCACTTATATCTTGTCAGTCCATAGGGATTTGTATTTTATTGTGTTAAGTCAATGATCAGAATTTATGTGACTGTGACTTGTAGATTTTTTTATGTGACCCCCATAAGGTACTGTGATTACTTTATAATTATATTTTCTTTCTTGTATACCTATTATTTCCTGGAGTTAGAAACTACCTTATTTTTTTATTTGCTCAATTTTTTAGAACTGCTGCCTATTTCTAATTCATCTCTGAACTATTTACCATACATAAGAAAAAAGTCTGATTCAAACATCAAATTCAAAACATCAGATAAATGAAATAATAGATCAGTCCTTGTCCAGCCCCTCCCTCTTCTGGTGAAGTCCTGGGTCTTTCTGCTCCAGTGTTACCCGGTTGCCTTCCAGACCTGCTGCACAGCTGTTCTTTTAGGACTTCTCTTTATCATCATCCTATGAATGCTTTTGTTTCTCTCTTAGGCTGTAGTCCTTGTTTCCTTGATCTCATGATTTCCTATATCTTATTTTATTCCTCCTTTTGGTGGAACCTATTTTCCCAAAGCTTCCTAAGGAAGAATACACACAAGGTAAAATTTGGGAGCCCTTGTCTGTCAGTAAATATAAATGCGTTTATTCTATGCTCACATTTTATTTATTTTTCAACTGGGTTTTAGCCTTTAGTGTTGCTGTTGAAAGGTATATGTCACTTTGGCTCTTAATCCTTCTTTTCAGAAACTTTAGACTTTCCTCTTCATCGTTTCATTTTATAACGATGAAGCGTTATAAAAAGAATTGAGGACAGTCTCAGAGACCTCTGGGACAAAATTAAATGCACCAACATTTGAATTATAGGGGTCCCAGAAGAAGAGAAAAACAAAGGGTCTGAGAAAATATTTGAAGAGATTATAATTGAAAATATCCCTAATATGGGAAAGGAAATAGTCAATCAAGTCCAGGAAACACAGAGAGTCCCACACAGGATAAATCCAAGTAGAAACACGCCAAGACACATATTAATCAAACTGTCAAAAATTAGACAAAGAAAAAATATTAAAAGCAGCAGGGGAAAAACAACAAAAAAATGTACAAGGGAATCCCCATAATGTTAACAGCTGATATTTCAGCAGAAATTCTGAAGGAGAGAAGGAAGTGGCATGACATATTTAAAAGGATGAAAGGGAAAAAACTACAACCAAGATTACTCAACAAGGGTCTCATTAGGATTCAATGGAGAATAAAATCTTTACAGACAAGCAAAAGCTAACAGAATTCAGCACCACCAAACCAGCTTTACAACAAATGCTAAAGGAACTTCTCTAGGCAGAAAACACAAGAGAAGGAAAAGACCTACAATAAAAAACCCTGTGAAAATGAAACTATGAAAATGAAATGAAACTATGAAAATGGTAATCGGAACATACATATTGATAATTACCTTAAATGTAAATGGATTAAATGCTCTAACCAAAAGGCACAGACTGGCTGAATGGATACAACAACAAGACCCATATATATGCTGTCTACAAGAGACCCACTTCATACCTAGGGACACATACAGACTGAAAGTGAGGGGATGGAAAAAGATATTCCATGCAAATGGAAATCAAAAGAAAGCTGGAGTAGCAAAACTCATATCAGACAAAACAGACTTCAAAATAAAGACTACTACAAGGGACAAAGAAGAAGGCTACATAATGATCAAGGGATCAATCCAAGAAGAAGGTATGACAATTGTAAATATTTATGCACCCAACATAGGAGCACCTCAATACATATGGCAAATGCTAACAGCCATAAAATAGGAAATCGACAGTAACACAATAATTGTAGGAGACTTTAACACCCCACTTTCACAAATGGACAGATCATCCAAAATGAAAACAAATGAGGAAACACAGCTAGAAATGACACATTATACCAGATAGTCTTAATTGATATTTCTAGGACATTGCATCCAAAAAAAAACAGAATACACTTTCTTCTCAAGTGCTCATGGAACATTTTCGAGGACAGATCATATCTTGGGTGACAAATCAAGCCTCGGTAAATTTAAGAAAATTGAAATCCTATCAAGTAACTTTTCCAATCACAATGCTGAGACTAAATATCAATTACGGGGAAAAAAAAGTGTGAAAAGTACAAACACATGGAGGCTAAACAATATGCTACTAAATACCCAAGAGATCACTGAAGAAATCAAAGAGGAAATCCAAAAATACCTAGAAACAAATGACAGTGAAAACATGATGACCCAAAACCTTTGGGATGCAGCAAAAGCAGTTCTAAGAGGGAAGTTTATACAATACAATCATAGCTCAAGAAAGAAGAAAAATCTCAAATAAACAAATTAACCTTACACCTAAAGCAATAAGAGAAAAACCCCAAACTTAGCAGAAGGAAGGAAATCATAAAGATCAGTTCAGAAATAAATGAAAAAGAAATGAAGGAAACAATAGCAAAGATCAATAAAACAAAGCTGGTTCTTTGAAAAGATAAACAAAATTGAAAAACCGTTAGCCAGACTCATCAAGAAAAAAAGGAAGAAGACTCAAATCAACAGAATTAGAAATGAAAAAGGAGCGGTAACAACCGACACTGCAGAAATACAAAGGACCATGAGATATTACTGCAATCAACTATATGCTAATAAAACGGACAACCTGGAAGAAATGGACAAATTCTTAGAAAAGTACAATCTTCAAAGACTGAACCAGGAAGAAATAGAAAATATGAACAGACAAATCACAAGCAATGAAATTGAAACCATCATTAAGAATCTTCCAGCAAACTAAAGTGCAGGGCTAGATGGCTTCACAGGTGAATTCTATCAAACATTTAGAGAAGAGCCAACATCTATCCTTCTCAAACTCTTCCAAAATATAGCAGAAGGAGGAACACTCCCAAACTCATTCTACGAGGCCACCATCACTCTGATACCAATACAAGACAAAGACGTCACAAAAAAAAGAAAATTACAGGCCAATATCACTGATGAACATAGATGCAAAGATCCTCAACCAAATATGAGCAAACAGAATCCAAAATCAATTTAAACGGATCATACACCATGATCAAGTGGGGTTTATCCCAGGAACACAATGTTTCTTCAGTATATGCAAATCAATCAATGTGAAACACCATATTAACAAACTGAAGGAGAAAAACCCTGTGATCATCTCAGTAGATACAGAAAAAGCTTTCGGCAAAATTCAACACCGATTTATGGTAAAAACCCGCCAGAAAGTTGACATAGAGGGAACCTACCTCAACATAATAGAGGGCTTATATGACCAACCCACAGCCAGCATACTTCTCAATGGTGAAACAGTGAAACCATTTCCACTAAGATCAGGAACAAGACAAGGTTGCCCACTCTCACCACTGTTATTCAACATAGTTGTAGAAGTTTTAGCCACAGCAATCAGAGAAGAAAAAGAAATAAAAGGAATCCAAATTGGAGAAGAAAAAGTAAAACTGTCACTGTTTGCAGATGACATGACAGTATACATAGAGAATCCTAAACATGCTACAAGAAAACTACTAGAGCTAATCAATGAATTTGGTAAAGTAGCAGGATACAAAATTAATGCACAGAAATCTCTTGCATTCCTATACACTAATGATGAAAAATCTGAAAGAGAAATTAAGGAAACACTCCCATTTACCATTACAACCAAAAGAATAAAATACCTAGGAATAAACTTTCCTAAGAAGACAAAAGACCTGTATGCAGAAAACTATAAGGCACTGGCGAAAGAAATTAAAGATGATCCAAACAGATGGAGAGATATACCATGTTCTTGTTTTGTTTTTTTTTTGGCGGTACACGGGCCTCTCACTGCTGTGGCCTCTCCCGCCGCGGAGCACAGGCTCCGGACGCTCAGGCTCAGCGGCCATGGCTCACGGGCCCAGCCGCTCCGCGGCATGTGGGATCCTCCCGGACCGGGGCACGAACCCGTGTCCCCTGCATCGGCAGGCGGACTCCCAACCACTGCGCCACCAGGGAAGCCCCTATACCATGTTCTTGGATTGGAAGAATCAACATTGTGAAAATGACTCTGCTACCCAAAGCAATCTACAGATTCCATGCAATCTCTGTCAAACTACCAATGGCATTGTTCACAGAACTAAAACAAAAAATTTCACAATTTGTATGGAAATACAAAAGACCCCAAAGAGCCAAAACAATTTTGAGAAAGCAAAACGGAACTGGAGGAATCAGGCTCCCTGACTTCAGGCTATACTACAAAGCTACAGTAATCAAGATAGTATGGTACTGGCACAAAAACAAAAATATAGATCAGTGGAACAGGATAGAAAGCCCAGAGATAAACCACACACATATGGTCACCTTATCTTTGACAAAGGAGGCAAGAATATACAATGGAGAAAAGACAGCCTCTTCAATAAGTGGTGCTGGGAAAACTGGACAGCTACTGTAAAAAAATGAAATTAGAACATTTCCTAACACCATACACAAAAATAAACTCAAAATGGATTAAAAACCTAAATGTCAGTCTAGACAGTATAAACCTCTTAGAGGAAAACATAGAACACTCTATGACATAAATCACAGGAAGTTCCTTTTTGACCCACCTCCTAGAGAAATGGAAATAAAAACCAAAACAAACAAAGGGGACCTAATGAAACTGAAAAGCTTTTGCACAGCCAAGGAAACCAGAAACAAGACGAAAAGACAGCCCTCAGAATGGGAGAAAATATCTGCAAACGAAGCAACTGACAAAGCATTAATCTCCAAAATATATATGCAGCTTATGAAGCTCAATATCAAGCAAACAAATAACCCTATCCAAAAGTGGGCGGAAGGCCTATATTGACATTTCTCCAAAGAAGATATACAGATTGCCAACAAACACATGAAAGGGTGCTCAACATCACTAATCAGTAGAGAAATGTAAATGAAAACTACAATGAGGTATCATCTCACACTGGTCAGAATGGCCATCGTCAAAAAATCTACAAACAATCCATGCTGGAGATGGTGTGTAGAAAAGGGAACCCTCTTGCACTGTTAATGGGAATGTAACTTGTTACAGCCACTATGGAGAACAGTATGGAGGTTCCTTAAAAACTGTAAATAGAACTACCGTATGACCCAGCAATCCCACTACTGGGCATATACCCTGAGAAAACCATAATTCAAAAAGTGACATGTACCAAAGTGTTCATTGCAGCACTATTTACAAAAGGCAGGACATGGAAGCAACCTAAGTGTCCATCGACAGATGAATGGATAAAGAGGATGTGGCATATATATACAATGGAATGTTACTCAAACATAAAAAGAAATTAAATTGAGTTTTTGTAGTGAAGTGGATGGACCTAGAGTCTGTAATACAGAGTGAAGTAAGTCAGAAAGAGCAAAACAAATACCGTATGCTAACACATATATGTGGAATCTAAAAAAAGAAAAAGGTTCTGATGAACCTAGGGGCAGGACAGGAATAAAGACACAGAGGTAGAGTATGGACTTGAGGACACAGGGAGGGGGAAGGGGAAGCTGGGATGAAATGAAAGAGTAGCATTGACATATGTACACTACCAAATGTATAATAGATAGCTAGTGGGAAGCAGCTGCATAGCCCAGAGAGATCAGCTTGGTACTTTGTGACCACCTAGAGAGGTGGGATAGGGACCGTGGGAGTGATGCACAAGAGGGAGGGGATATGAGGATATATGTATACATATAATTGATTCCCTTTGTTATACAGCAGAAACCAGCACAAAATTGTAAAGCAGTTATACAGTAATAAAAATGTTAAGAATAAAAACAAGAGCAGTGAATAGAAAAGACTCACAACTATGGTAGATATTAATCCAACTATATCGATAATCACTTTAAATGTTAATGTTCTGAATTCATTAATTAAAAGATAGAGACTGTCAGAGTTTATTAAGTAAAAGAGAGAGAGGCCCAAATATATTTTGTTTGGAAGAAACCCACTTTAAATATAAAGACACTTTAAAAGTAAAGTGATGGAGAAATAGATGCCATGCTAACACTAATCAAAAGAAAGCTAGAGTAACTATATTAATTTTAGACAAAGCTGCCTGTAAATCTAGGAAACTTATCAGGGATAAAGACAGGCATTACATAATGATAAAGAGATCAAAGCACCAAGGGACATAACAAAACTTCATGTGTATGTGCCTAACACCAGAGCATCAAAATACGTGAGACAAAATCTGTTAGAACTTCAAGGAGAAATAGATAACCCACTATTATACTTGGAGATACTAACACTTATCTATCAGTAATTGATATATTGAACAGGAAGAAAAGCAGTAAGAACGTGGTTGAACTTAATACTGTCAGGTTCAACTGCCGTCTATAGAATACTTCATCAAACAGTATCAGAATACATAGTGTTTTCAAGCTCACATGGAATATTCACCAAGATAGACCATATTCTAGTCATAAAACACAACTTATCAAACTATAAAAGAATAGAAATCACCCAAAATATGCTCTCAGATGAAAATGAAATTAAAGTAGAGATCAATAATGGGAAGATACTGGAACTCCCCCCCCCGAAATAATTGGAGATTAAACAAGATATTTCTAAATAGTATGAATCAAAGAAGGAAGTCTCAAAGAAAAAATTAAAATATTTGACCTAAGTTAGAAGAAAATATGATTTATCAAAATGTGTGGGCTGCAACCAAAATAGGTCTTAGAAAAAAAATTAAAGCATTGAATGTTATATTAGAAGAAAGATCTAAAACCAATAATGTAAGCTTCCACCTTAGAAAACTACAGAAAAAAGAGCGAAGTAAATCCAAAGTAAAAGAAAATACATTTAAAAATTAGAGCAGAAACCAATGAAATTAAAAACAGGAAAGTGATAAAGTCAGTAAAACCTAATTCTGGTCCCTGAAAAAGATCAGTAAAATTGATACAACTCTAACCAAGCTAACTTAAAAAAAGAGAGAGACAGAAGACACAAATTACTAATATTAAAAATGAAAGAGGAGCCATCTCTACTGATCTCTTGGACATTAAAAGGATAATAAAGGAATGTTATGAACAACCATATGCCTACAAATTTGAGAACCTTTTTTCTTCTAAAAGATTTTTCACCAAGCCTGAATCTTTAGAGCAACTGTAGCAATGGCTTTCATAAAGGTAATTCTATGGGAGAACCAAAGAAGTTATGCCAGGGTATAAATATATGTGGTTTTATGCATTACTTAGTAAGTAATTCTGGGCAGAACAATCAGTGCATAGTGAAGTCTTCTTTTGATAAACATAAATTTGAGATGTTCTTTGTAAGTATGAATATAGTCATTTCATTTACAGTTTAAAGACATACCCCTGTGTTTGGTCCTGTGAAAGAAACAAAGTTAAGTTCATCTCAATGTGGAGATGGGCTTCTGTTTAAGGAGTAGGTTGGAGGAACACTGAAAAACACAGCCAAGATTTTTCTTAACAAGTAGTGTTATATCTATTCCAGTGCAGAGAGTAAAGTCCTCAATATTTTTTAAGGGAGTTTAACTCAATTTTAGACAGAAAACAGAAATGAGGTCTCATCTGTTTTGTAAAAAGTGAACTATATCTTCAGCTTAGCCATAAAGTCATCTCAGTCAATAACCATTAGAATTTTTAGCTCAATAATACAGCTCTCTGACTTATACCCGAAAAACTGTAAAACACATACCTAGCTAATATAATGAGCTTGTTCTCAAAGTGGAATTATTAAATACAAGCCAATTAACGGTTGAAGTATGTAAACTTACATTTATTCCTTTCGTTTGGAATTATTATTCCGTGCTAGATTTTTCCCCTTTTCTTTCTTTTTTTATTTGTGGTAAAATCCCTTTTGTTTTGTAATAATCAGCCCAGTGGGAAGAAGTGTATTGAACTATGAGTAAAAGAAATCTTGGAATCAGACTAGGCTCTAACCCTAGATCTAAAAATCTACTCAACCTCTTTAAGCAGTAAGTGATACCTACTTCATAGGATTTCCAAAAAGTTAAATATCGTAATAAAATTGTTCAATGCAGTGCTTGATCCAAATAAATACTACTTCTATAATAAAGCTTTTTTAAAAAATCTATATATAATAGAATCTTAATCTTGTTCTTTTCTATTGGGAGTGTCAGTTTTCTAGCTCATCAAATACCATCAAACGACAAACCTAAAAAGTAAAAAGATAATCAAAATTTTCTTTACTGGAAATTGCTATCTGATAAGTCCAAAGAAATATCAAAGAATCTGAATTTTGAGGTATAAAAATCTTATGAGCATTAGCAGACAGTAGTGTATTGAACATTCATTTCTTATACAGCAGCCAGATCTTCTTCGTAGAGTCAAAACCTAAAGGGAAATAAACAGAATGAGATTTTTCCACAAAATAATGGTGATAAATATGGGCTAGATGTATAAGAAAGTCTGAATGATCTTCAGACTTTATGGAAGTCCATATGTTCAATGCATCATTAAAGAAACTGAAATACATTTGAGATTCATTTTGAATAAGCTAGTGTACATAAAAATTTGAACAGTGTAAAAGCTGCCCTTTACAAAAAAATTCTGGATCCAGACACATAACTGAAAAAAATGACTTAATTGGCCATAATACTAACAGTCATGGTCACCTATTCTTCAGAACAGTTTTTTTGTTTGTTTGTTTTTAATGATTTTGGATAACAAAGATATTTTTCTTGCACAGGAAAAACCTGATGACCATCTTAATTTGGGCCAACATAATTATTTTGAAGAATTAAACAATTGGCAAAACTGATATAAAATGGTTTTCTTTTTTTTAATTTTTTTTCTGAAGTTATTACAAAATATTGGCTTTATTGGCTATATATATTGGATATATAAAATGGTTTTCTTAGCACTTTCCACAATGTATACTCAGAACAAATGTTTAGTAATAGGTCCTAAATTAATATTTATTAAAAAATAAAAAATTTTAAATATTTTGAATCGAAACTACCCTTTAAAACCGCTTTCATTCTGAATAATTAATTGGGAACCACATATGTATTTTTAAAGCTGAGTCCCAAGTTTGTGTAGCTTCTTAAATACAAATCAGATTATCAAATTACACTTCCTTTCCTTTCTTAATTCGGTTCCTGGACTTCCTTCCAGCTACTAGCTGAAGCCAGAGCTGAAGTCCCATTGAGAATTTTGTGCACTGCTAGAAATACTATGATTCACTCAGTGGGCAGTTCTGAATTTTTTTTTAAAATATCTTTATTGGAGTATAATTGCTTTACAATGTTGTGTTAGTTTCTGCTGTATAATAAAGTGAATCAGGTATATGCATACGTATATCCCCATATCCCCTACCTCTTGTGTCTCCCTCCCACCCTCCCTATCCCACCCCTCTAGGTGGTCACAAAGCACCGAGCTGATCTCCCTGTGTTATGCAGCTGCTTCCTACTAGCTATCTATTTTACATGTGGTAGTCTATATATGTCAATGCTACTCTCACTTCATCCCAGCTTACCCTTACCCTTACCCTTCCCTGTGTCCTCAAGTCCATTCTCTACGTCTGTGTCTTTATTCCTGTCCTGCCCCTAGGTTCATCACAACCTTTTTTTTTTTTTTTTAGTTTCCATATATATTTGTTAGCATATGGTATTAGTGAAGTAAGTCAGAAAGAGAAATTCTGCAGTATTTTTAGAAGGAATATGTCTATAAATCACGTCATGATTATATCAGCTTTGCCTGGGATTGTTTATACAAAGCCCATGGTGGGGTGAAAGGCCTTTCCCCTCTCTTCTTTTTTCTATAAAAAGTGTGTTTTAGGGCTTCCCTGGTGGCGCAGTGGTTGAGAGTCCGCCTGCCGATGCAGGGGACATGGGTTCGTGCCCTGGTCCGGGAAGATCCCACATGCCGCAGAGCGGCTGGGCCCGTGAGCCATGGCCGCTGAGCCTGCACGTCCGGAGCCTGTGCTCTGCAATGGGAGAGGCCACAACAGTGAGATGCCTGCGTACCGCAAAAAAAAAAAAAAAAAAAAAAAAGTGTTTTGTGCCACTGGCATTGTCTTATGGTTACTTTTTTTTTAAGTGAAAATCAGTATATAGTTGGCCATGTATTTCATGTCTCCCTAAATAACTTCTGCTATTTATAACTTAGAAATGAATTTTCCCCTCACTGACCTCTTGTTTGATTTATAATTGTCATAGCTCTTATATTATCTGCTTGTACCCTTATTTCATATTTGGTACATCTCAACTGCTTTTATTTTATTTTTTTCTCTATCTTAGATTTTGTTTTCTACTTTCATATTCATCTTCTTCAACTCTCTACTCCAAGTATTATTATTAAAACATAGTCTTAAACCTTGGGGGGCAGAGCATAATTTCTTACTCAGCACTTAAATTTTTTCCTATTAAATAGTAATCTATAATTGCTTTATCCACTGGTTATTAAGAAGATAAGCCTTCAGTATTTCAAAATATGCTTGGTATATTGTTTTAAAGACATGATAGACTCATTTTAGCCCATTCATAGTTGTGCTTTAGCCTTTATTTAGATTTTAATTACAATTCCAAACTGTACAGTATCTGTAGCAGACACCCGCAGTGCCCCATCCTCATAATTCAGAACTTCCACTGTTCCCTGGATTTCTCTCAGCTGTCAGTACCTACACCGCTATGCCTGAATTGTTTGTTTTTGTTTCTCTACCTGAAACCACAGATGCCCACTCTTATGTATAAAAGAGGCTGTATTAACACTGCCCCTTCCTCAGGAATCCCAAACAAATGACTCTACTGACTATAAATATCCCATTCGAATTCTCCGTAGACAGGAGAATTCCCAGGCATGGGTTTCATCTCTTTCCCCATACAGATATACCCCGCTTTTTGAAAGTTTGCATTACATCACTTGGCTTTTCGGAAACATTTACATTAGTACCTGTTTTCTGCTAACAGAAAGAAATCCAAGGAGGATTTTCGCTTTTACAAAAAGAAGCGAAAAGGGAAAATAGTGTTCAGCGTTGTTTGTTTTGCCGTGAGTCCTTGTAGAGGCAGTGTACAGCCCGAGCAGCAGGGCGGTGCCACCAACCTCCTTCCCTGGGAACTACCCTCAGCATCACAGCGTCAAGCCTGTACAGCTTCAGCTTCAGACTGTGTCTGTGAGCATCTTTGCTTTATCTCAGTGTTTTGCATCCATTAGCAAGAGTGTCCTAAGGTAACGCTTTACATTTCAGCTTATGAAAGTTTTCACAGGAACATTCTACTTTCAAATAAAAGGGGAAACATGTACTTTCCCTGAGATGAAGCCTCAGTTGCTCACTTAATAAATAGTTAAATAGTATACCTTTTATTGGCCTTCTTCCCTACTTTCTACTACCACCCCTACTCCCTGCCAGTTTTTCCTTGCCCTCCTAAATACACTTCTTGCCCTCCAATCCTTGTCTCAGGATCTGCTTCAACATTATTCTTGCAGTTATAGTTCCCTCATCTATAAAGGAGTAAGGATACCTTAATTTTGGGAGAATTAATATACAGATCCTAACTCATAGTACATGCTCTAATATCATTGTATCTGGTTAAAATAAGTGTTATCTTTTGCAGCTGAGTACTCTCTCCAAGATATAATTTTGTTTCTTCTGTATCTCAGTAGGATGAGTTATTTCACACTGGATGGAGAGGGCCATCCCAGTGGTCACCAATGTGACAAAATTCAAGGATTGCCTATGAGGAGTTCACACATTTCTCTGTCATTGATATGGGTGATGCCAACAGCAGTCATACATTTCCGTGCAGTGAGAATAATCTTTTTTTTGCAGTCCTATTTCAATCACTGCAAACACTAAAGAGAAGGATAAAGTTCAATGAAAGGCTATTTAAGAGCCTATCTTTTAATTTTTCCTTTTCTCCCCCATAAAAGAACAATCTACTGTAATCTTTTACACTTTCCACCAACTTCTCTTCACCAGACTATTTACCACTCACCTTGTAAAAATCAATTTATAGGTCTTCTACAAAGCTTGTCATCCTCCTTCACAGCTTTTGGATTACCTTTTTTGTAACCTGCCCTAGCTCACAGTATTTATTCCTATCAGAGCATATCATCTACTGAACTATTAACTCCCTGTTTATCCCATTAGCAAGATCCTAAATCAATTGGACTGGCTTATTTATTATTGCAACTCCAGCACCTAAAACAGTATTTAGCATATACAGACACTAAACTGTTAGATAATAAATTACACTTATCAATAGTGTTGGAAATAAATGTTATCGCAAGATATTGAAGTGGTTTTAATGAAATCTATACAGTTATGGAATATTTGCTATCGCACTGCCTCAAATGAGCATAGTTGATTGCTGGCCTTCTCATGTATCATCCCTACTTTTATGATAATATGCAGTTAACCATATTCCTTCGTTTCCTATTTGTGACCAACATTAAACTTGCTGGCGGTTAATATCTGAATACCTTTGACTCTAGATACAAAGAAGGCATTAAGTCATCTCTTGCAGCATAAAAAAAGTAAAAACAACTTAAAGTAATACAATGTTTGAATTTTATTTAATTTCTGCTTAAGTGAAAGCAGGGAAAACTAGATGTCAAAATGCATACTGTTTCCAAAGCATGTGGAACATAAAAATAACATTTAATTATTTCATTTTTTATGTTTATAGTAATCTATCACTTAATTTTTTATGTATTGATCTTCTAAATATTGGGACAGAGTTTATTAGTTTAATAAAGGGTTAAATAATGTGCTTTACTTACTTATTAAATAACTATGTATTACAACAATGCTGCGGGAGAAAAACTTAAATGATCAAATACCACTGAGCACAGGCCAGTGATTGCTTTTGCCTTAAGGCAACAAATTCCAGTTTTAAATGTCAGCTTACACAATTTGTTTTTAATTTTAAATATATGCATTTGTGAAGACAGCTGAGCTGTATTAAGAAATGCTGTACCTGCCACACTGGGAACATTTTATTTTATGGCAAAGAAAGCAAATAAATCAGCAATTTTAATATTTGGAAACAGTATGTTTGAAATAATTTTATTTTAATCATTACTATCTAAAAAGTATCTAGCAAACAGAACAGGGATCCCTTTACATTTAATGGCTAGATAAGCTATTTGTTATTGAATGTTGATTACAGAGGAATTACGTTTGCCACATTTTAAAGTGAATGCTAATCAACATGGAAATGAGCAATTTAACCCTCTTTAAATTAGAAAAAACCCTTGGGACAGTTATTTCATTGCTGTTATCGACGGTCAAACCACTTAAGATGATTCTTTACTGAAGCACATTGCTTTTGTATTTAGAACAGAATGAATGACATTCCTGACTGGCAGAGAATATTTTATTATTTTGTTTGTGTACTGATGTTTTAATTCTTCCGGAAGAGTTGAAACACAAACATCCAGATGGAAACTGTGGATGTGTTAGGTGGGGGTGATGCAAGAGGAAGGGTTGTCGCAATAATGTTCTGCATCATATACTGAACTACCTAAGATTTGAGTAAATTCAGGTAACAGAGTTACCTAAAGCACTGAGATTTTTACCCAAAAGCTTTTCTATCCCAGACCCAAAAAGCAGGGCTACTCTGCTCCTTATTGCTCCTTAGCTCTTTGGGTTCTTGCAGCTATATCTCTGGCTGACAAAGTCTCTTCAGATTCTGATGTTGGCCAGCATCACATTTTTAGGACTGAAAAGAGCAAGAAAATCTGAGAAGTCCATGAGGTCTGCCTTGTCCATCTGTCTCCCAGATCTTGATCTCTACTTATGCGTGGGTTCAAGAACACTAGCCTGCTCATTTACTAAATATTTCATTCAACACATACTTATTATGCACTTACAGTATGGCAGTGACTTTTGGTCCACCCAGTAAGTCCTAGTGAGAAAAGCTAACTCCAACTGATAACTGAAGGAAACTTACATTCTGAGCAATCACAGTACCTTGAGTCCAGAAGGTTCTTCCTTGAATACCAAGTAAAGCAGAAGATGGCTATAACTCATTAAGGTAAATGGTGGAGCATGGAGGAGGGTGTATGAATAGGGAGCTGTAGTTGGTAAACTCTAACCAAGTCATAACTCTCACCCTAAGATAATTGCAAAGATCTAAGTACTAATCAGGTACCTATGAGCCATTCGAAGTGGGTCTGCTAAATTAGTGCTTAGATAGGGAGATCCAGATCTCAGGATAGCACTTCCATGTGTAGTTGTGCTGGTCATGCATCAGAGACCAAAAGGCAACCATCTGCAGTTCACTGTCTTTGTGGACATGTGTGATGACTCCTATAGAATGAGGTCAGATTCCTGGAAGTCACCAGCTTATAACTATGATTTAAGCCAAAAGACTGGATAAGATCACCTGGAAGATACTTTTGAGTCAAAAGAGGATCAAGGACCCAGCCTTGAGGAACTCCAACATTTTATGTTTAGGTAAAGCAGGAGAGGTCAGCAGTAATCTTTATATGGAGTGACCAGAGTGGATGAAGGAATCCAGCAGTGTGTTAAAGCGGAGAGTTATTCCATGCAAAGGGAGAGGTCAACAGTGCTAACTACTGAAGAGAGGGAGAGTTGGGATTCAAACCCACTTCTGTCCACCCAAAGCTGTACATGTTCTTGAGAAAAACCCTACTATCCCTCACTAAATGCATATTAAAAAATCCAGTATTTTTGAATCTGGCACTCAGGGATGTCATATATGGTTGGCTAATATTTTAAAGCTTTCTAGGTAGTCTCTGATCACAATGGTATCAAATTAGAAATCAATTATGTTTCAAATAGAAAATTTCACATATTTGGAAATTTTAAAAATTACATCTAAATTTTTGTGAAACCAAGGAAACATCAAGTTAATAAATAAAATATTTATTTATAATTGAATAAATATAAAGTAAATGCATTTCCAAACTTCTGGCATGTACTAAGGTAATACTTAAAGGAAAATTTTAGTTTAAGATCTTAATTTAGAGCAGAAATAAGGCTAAAAGATAATAAGCTAGATATCCAACTTAAGATATTGAATTTTTAAAAAAGAGGATAATTTAAAGAAACGAAAAACAAGGAAATATAAAAAGTAAAAATTAATAAAAAGTTCATTAGAGAAGATCAACAGAGCCCAAAGAAGGTTATTTGAATAAACGAATAAAATATATAACTCCCTGGATAATTAATAAAAAAGGCACCCAAAACACACTAATTTGAAAGACAAAATAGTTATGTTTAGAGATGCTTTTGGTATTACACAGCTAATAAAAGGATATTATGAAAACTCTATACATATAAAACTTAGATACAATGAATAAATTCTTACAAGAATTCAATTCATCCAAACTGATTCCAGAAGGAATAGTCAATCTGAATGGTTTTATCACCATCAAAAAAACCCCGAAACTTTCTTTTTAATCTTCTCGTTGTAGTAATATGAGGTCCACCTAGTTTCAAAGGCAAGTTTTTTTATTCAGATAATTTCAATTTACACCAGTTCTTCCAGACCATATAAAAAAAAAAGAAAGACTGACAACAAAAACAAAAGAGTATAAAAAATTAAAAGGGAAATTACAGGCCAAAATTATTCATGAGCAGAAATGCTAAATACATCATTTGCATCTAAATCCGTTTATGAAATAAAAACATATAATCTAAGATGGATTTTTCCCAAGAATTCAAAGTCCATTTTTTCTAGAAAATGAATCAATGTAATTCACCTCTTTATTCCTACAGTAGATGTAGAGGGAAATTTTAACATTCAGTATCATGTCCGGTTAAAAATTCCTAGGAAACTAAAAATAGAAGGGAACTTCCTTAGAATGGTAAATGATTCTTACTAAAATATAATAGATAATACATAACATCATGTTAATGGTATATGTTGAAAGCTCTCAGTTAAAATTAGGAATAAGGAACAAGTAAATCGTTCCTGATATCACAATTTCTATTTAACATTGCATTGATCCAATCTAATGCAGTGAGATAAGACAAAATATAAAGAAAAATTAGAAAGGAAGAAACAATGCTGTCATTATATCTCGATAACATAATTGAACACTGATTATTAGAATTAATAAAATAATTAGTCTTGTTGGTGGATAGATATCAGTATTCAAAAAGAAACTACATGTTATACAACAGTAAAAATCATTTGGAGAATGAAATTGTGTTAAAAGATAGTAATTGGGCTTCCCTGGTGCCGCAGTGGTTGAGAGTCCGCCTGCCGATGCAGGGGATGTGGGTTCGTGCCCCAGTCCGGGAAGATCCCGCGTGCCGCGGAGCGGCTGGGCCTGTGAGCCATGGCCACTGGGCCTGCGCATCCGGAGCCTGTGCTCCGCGACAGGAGAGGCCGCAGCAGTGAGAGGCCCGCGTACCGCCAAAAAAAAAAAAAGTAATTGCAATAACATCAAAAATATAAAATACCTAATAATTAAACTAAACAAAAGATGAGCAAGCTCTTTGGGAAGAAAAATACATATGAGTTTACTGAAAGATATTAAAAAACACCTAAATAAAAGGAAAGAAACAACATGATCTTAGATATAAAATTTCAGTATTTTATATGTGCCAATACTGTGTTAACTTATGATACCCTTTCTCAAAGCAACGACAAAAACAACTCAACAGTATTTTCTGTGGAATGTGGTGAAGTGATTCTATATACAAGAGTGAAAGACCAAAAACAGCCAGGGAACCATTAAAGAAGAAAAATAAGGTGAGGGAATTTCCTTTTAAGCATCCAGTTTTATTAAAAACTATAGTGATTAAGACTGAATGATACTGATGAAGCGATAGGCAAGTAAACAAATGGAATAAAATAACAAGTCCAGAAACCACCTCATTCATGAATGCAAATTTTGTTTATAGCAGAGTGGGCATTGAAAATCAGTGCAAAAAGGAGAGCCTATTAAATAGATATTGGGAAACTTGGTCATCTATTTGAATAATAAAATGAAATTAGATTTCTACACAAATAAATATTAGATGGATTAAAGATTGACATGCATAACTATAGGAAAATATTTTATAATTGTGATGGAGGGAATTTTTAAATCAAATTATAAAAAGTACATAGCCTAAAGGAAGAAATTGATAATTTTAACAGTATAAGACAATTTAAAACAAATTAAAATAAAGACACTTTACAGATAAGCAAAATGCAAGTAGTAATCTAAAAGATATTTCCGCTATTTACAACTGGCAGAAAACTGTGTTTTTTTTTTAATATAGTGATTTTGTATTTTTTGTTGTTTTGTTTTTTTGTTTAACCTCTTTATTGGAGTATAATTGCTTTACAATGGTGTGTTAGTTTCTGCTTTATAACAAAGTGAATCAGCTATACATATACATATATCCCCATATCTCCTCCCTCTTGCATCTCCATCCTCCCCTCCCTACCCCACCCCTCTAGGTGGTCACAAAGCACCCAGCTGATCTCCCTGTGCTATGTGGCTGCTTCCCGCTAAAATTAATATTCAGGATACGAACAGTAAGAACAGGTGGTTCATGGAGAATGGGTGAAAAACATGAATAGGCATCATGCAGAAGAGGAAATATAAATGTTCCATAAACTTATTTTTAAAATGCCTAAACTTTAATAGTAGTCAGGGAACTTGACATTAAAACCACACCCAATTCCCAAATATAGCCACCAGATTGCAAAAATTAATAATTTGTTCAATATTAATGTTGCGATGAGTATAAACGATAAAAACAACTTTGGTGATTTTAACTAAAAATAATTTAGCATGAGTGTGCTTTGTGACCAAGCAAATCTATTCCCATACATATAGACTAGCTTTTGCTTCAAGGGATATCTATAAGGGTAAATTCTTAACAAAATTGCTTGTAATGGCAAGAAATTGGAAACAACCCAAATAAGCTATCAAAAATAGTTGGCAAAAAGTACTGAGGAGGAGTTATACAGTGAAATGCTATAAAGTGTGGAAAATAAGCATTCTATCACTAGTATATCCAGATGGATGACCCTCATGCATAATATTGACCAAACAAAGCCAACTCATAGGAGAAGGTATACAGTGTAGCTCCATTCACATAAATCTGCCACCCATATGAAGCAATAAAATATTGTCTAGTCTTACATGCCTTGGTGGTAAAATTATAATGAAAGTTAAGTGAATGATTTACCCTCTTGATGAGAGTAGTTACCTCTAGGGGGGTTAGGGGAGCAGTTTTGCTACAACAGACACCTTTATAATGCTGACAGCTGATGATACTTTCTTAAATCTGGTAGTGATTACATAGGTGCTTTTAAAATTATTATTCTCTAAACTGCATATGTTTAATTTTAGTTTACTTTTGATTTATGATAGATATCAGAATTATTAGTTTTTAACATAGCATATGCTTATGGAATGTAAAATGCCATCGTGGGCCAGGTGATTGAGTTAGACAGGTTGCTGCTTTTCCTAGTGTGTTAGTACTCTATAAATTGGCTCATTAAAGAACAAAGTTTTGGACATTTTCTTCTCATCAACTGTGCTGAGTTTAATTAAAAACACACATAATAACCTGAGCTAAGAGACTGGATTCTCTCCTGTAGCAGAAGAAATTTCCCTCAATTACACAGTGACATTAAATACTGAAATTAATTCCTAAAGGAAATTATCAAATATCCTTCTATGAATCCTTTTAAAATTTGCTTTGAAATCAGCATATTATATACTTAAAGTTCTGCATGGTCGATGCTAAATAAAATGCTATATTTCACAGTGTAGTGGGAAGAATACTGAAAGAGGAATCACAATTTCAGTTCATGTTGATTTTGTCTCTTATAAACCTAATCTCTGAATCCTAATTTCATCATCCAATGTCCATTACTTGTGTTGTGTAAACAGTTACATGAAATTAAGCTAACAGCAGTGCCCTTTACATATGAAGGAGGTCACTACTCTTTGGCTTTAATCACTGTTTCAATGAAAAGCTCTACCTGTCTTTAAGGTACATTATATAGACTTTGATATCTCATAGTCAACCCATCCAAATTTGCCAACCTTGAATGATACCTCATCAAAATACATCCTGCTCTCCTGAGCTAATGAGTAATGAGCATTTAACCATGTCAGAGAAGCTATGAGTAATAATGTCAGGGTATGATTATTAATTTTGGCTGCATAGTTGTACTGTAACAAAATAATTTAGGAAAAATCAGAGAGGCTGAATAAATAGGCAAGGCAACATGCTTGTAATTGGAGAATGAAATACAGGTGGAGATAATAAGAAAATTTATAGCTATAATGAGGTATTATTATCCCATAGCTTAGTCATTTGGATCTTCTTTCCGTCCAAGTCACTCTCTCTGGGTCAGTTATAATGCTTGTATTTATGTTTTCATGTTGATTATCTAGAAATATTTTTGGAAAATACAACTCTAGGATTTAAGGATCTTTCCCTAATTAATCTGAATTTGAAAGAAGAAAGAAGTTTTAGTACATCTTTTAAAGGAATGAAAACACCTTGTGAATTACAGAAACACACATTCTTCCATTGTCAACTTTGTTGATTATCCTGGACTCTACAAATGAAAAAAAAAACTGAGTAGAGATGGGGCATTTGTCATTTTGGTTTCTTTTATATTTTAATCATTTCTGCTCTCAGAGAAGTTCTGGTCTTTCTTCAGTTATGGGAGTTTCGCTACTACGATTTATTTAATTATGCCTCCTGTCCAAGCTTATTATTTTTATGCTCCGGCAGTTTAGCATAATGATTAAGAACTGCTGTGGGTATGATATCCTCCTCTATCTCTCTGTTAATATATATTAAGCATACATTTTAAAAACTCTATTTGGATTGCTGTTAACTCTTTGGACACACATGCATTTTCCATTGATTAGATTTTCCGTCTCTCTTTCAGGGTTGTTTAATACTTGTGGCTTAGTTGTGCACTTAGCTCTGTAGCCGAGGTGTTCTATATGACTGTCTCCTCTTTTTTGTTCAGAGAGATGTACGTGAGCTTATTTGTGGCTGTTCTCTTTTTTGGTGACTGTAAGAGTGGCATCCCTTGGCAGTTGGTTTTCTGAGACTGGGTACTCACAAACAAGTGCTGTTAGCCATTTGGGATTCATTTGTGCCTCCCTTTTTCTAAACTGCTTCACTTACCATTTCTACCTGGAGAACTTCCCTTCATTGTTGCCAACTTCCCTTCATTGTTGCCAAGAACTTCCCTTCATTGTTGCTAGCTGGCTGCCCCTGTGATACCATAATTAATAACTCTGTTTGTTTCTTCCCAGGCCCCTCCTCTTCACGGGCTCCACACCCTCCTGGTATAGACTATCATGATATTGCTTCTACATTTAACACTGTGGTTTGCTCTGTGGCTCTTTTTCTTTTTGCTTTCTATCTCTCAGGGATTCTCTAGAGTTTCTGGTTTATGTAGAATGACTCCTTTGTTTCTGAGTGGGGTTATGTATTTCTTTATTTTTGTATAAGACAAAATCATGTCATGTCCTCCCATATCCTACCTTTGTATCTGATTTAAGCAATTATTTTATTCTGGTGTATGAGATGTTAAAATTGGATCTAGAATGATAACTCATTTTTATCTCAAGCGCTATGTCCTATTGTTTTGTAGGGGCTGCCTAAAGTGAGGGCTGAGAAGGATAGTGAGGTCACCTCCAGAGTCAGAAGAAAGACTGCTACAGTTGATGACAGATAGACAAAATGGCAAGGCCGGGGGACACTAGCAGCATCTGACCCTGAATTTATTTTCCAGGATCATAAGATTATAAAAGTCACAGGACAAGTGTATATTTGTGATTTGTGATAAATTATTATAGCAAATAAATGGATGAGTCCAAAAAGGATGTGTTAGGCAGTGGGAACAAAACCAGCAAGAACTAGAGGGGGAAAAGGAAACACTAAAGAGAAGCTTGAAATTTAATTTGTGTAGAGCTGAAGCTCCTGTACGAATGTAGGTGATGGGAGAAAGTTAGGTTGGGCCCTAACTGATTAAGGCCATCCATGCCAAGTTAAAGATTTGGTATTTAAAATAATATGAAAAGATAGAATCCTGTCCTTTCTTGTATTGCTGGAATTTATTGTTTTATTCTATTTGAGCTTACTTTTAAATTCCTTTATAGGGTAATTTGAGAGAATAAAATGATACAATGACAATAATAATTATTCTAAGATAATAGAAACACTTTGTGAAAATTCAGGTTATTTTTCCACTTTAATTAAGAATAGGAGTAACAGGAATAAGGCATCTTCTGTCTGCAGTGTCACCCACCATCTGTTTGTTCCTTGATCCCTGGCAATAGTTCCAGGCAAAGATGGAAACCAGCCCTGGGGTGGATGCAGTCACACTAATTTGCACTAGGGCCTCAGAGTAAGTTCCCATATTGCAGTCCTTTTAGGGCGAGACCTCTGGTCACTCCACTTTACCACAGACATCTCAGCTAATGGAAGAAGTGACAATTTTACGATTCTCTATAGCCATGAGCACAAGTAATTGACGCAAGTATTCTACTATTGTCTGCATTTAGACTTTTTTGTCCTCCCACTATTTGTCAGAGGATTTGAGGTTTACAAATAGATTCTTGAAGATGTCATTCAGGGCTTTCACTGACCTCTGAAACAGGGCCATTTCTATTCCTCTTCTGAGCCACTTGTCTATTTGTCTTTTACAAGCCACCAGAATAGCTGCCCTAACACCCCTGCTGTTGCTATTTCTGATATTACCAGTCTTGCACCAAGGTTGACTTATTTTTACTCTTTTTCCATCGTCAGCTAGGAAAAAAAGAACTGTTCTTCATGATAAAGGTCATATTTACATTTCAGAATTTTGAGTGACTGCACTGCCAGATGTTAACGCATTTTATAAATAATATGGACTCCCAAATTTCTAAGTAGCATTGATTATAAATAAATATACCTCAGTAAGAACTATAGGAGGGCTACATATCAATGATCCTATCCAGTTACAAAAATGTAGGTTTAACTTAGAACATTCTTTTCTCTGGCATACAATTCTACATATGCAATCAAAATGACAAGTACAGTCCAAATAATTCCACAGTTCTTCTTGCATGAATCACCTTCTACAGATGTTATCCTAACACTGATCTCTCTTTTAACTTCAAAGAGAACTAACTTTTCACTCTGAAGAATCAGACTTTGTACTTCATTTGTCACTGTAGCCACACATTCTTTCTCATTATGTTTCCTTATTTAATTCTAAAATTATTGCTGTTATGATAAGTAGAGTATATTATAAAAATAATTTTTATAATATATATTATATTATTAAAAATATTTAGTTCTCCTTTTCAGGAAATAAAGAAAGGTGGAAAATGGCCCCATAAACCTAGTAATATGATTTCAGCTTTTGTGTGTGTGTGTGTGTGTGTGTGTGTGTGTGTGTGTGTGTGTGTGTTTGGGGGATGTGGACAATGCAGAGAATTTTACTAAAGTTGCGTATACTGAGGTGTATCGATATCTTGTAAATCAGTTGGAATAGATATATGCTACTAAATCGGGCAAATTGCCTATTTGAAAGGGAGTTTTCTCATAATTGAGAAGTTGATTGCTTGGAGTGCTTTGGCCAACTGGTTATTTTATCATTCTTCAGATCTTGATTTAAACCCTGTTTTATATCCTTGCATTACCTCCCTTGATTTTGTTGATATAGATACTTTGTTTCCTCTTATTGTTCCCTCTAGACTATGGAATGCCCCTACTTCTTTTCAAAAATATACTTCCCATTCTGGTGATTGGATTCCCCTCCTCCTCCTCTGTGAACTTACTCCATCCATTGTAATTTTTCTGTTTTGTGTATTTTACCTTCTTTATAGTAGCTATTTGATTTTAGCCGATATTGTCAGGATTCTGGTGGTTGCAAATGACAGATCAAACTAGTGTAATTATCTATGGAAATTTATTGGCTTACAAATTTGAGAAGCCAAAGAAAGACCTAGTCTTACACATGACTGCATCCAGGGACTCAAGTGATAATATCTTTCTTCCATCTCCTCACTCTACTTCTCTCTGTGTTTTGGTTAAACTTGCTTCCACCAAATATGGTCTAGTTCCACATGGGTCCGTATAGACATAGACACTTTATTTCTCCAAGCTAGTACCTTCAGAAAAAGAGAGGACTTCCGGTTGTCCAACATACTCTAGGTTAGAACTACTGCCAGAATCAAACAGAATGGATAGTGGGGAAAGAGTTCTTTTCTAACAGAAGAGTTGTTCTTATTGGGAGAAGGGAGGAAGAAATATACAAGCAACAGAAGTCCTCTAAATATGTTTGTTTCTCAACCCTCCTCTATGACTCCCCATTTAATTATTCCTTAATTTGCAGATGACTCTCTCTTTCTCTCACCATATAAATGCTGCCTACATTTCACATTACTCTTGCTACTCATCTTGATGAGATGGACCCTTTGACCCAAAAGTCTACTGAAAGTTTTCCTCCTATCTTTATTAAGGACATCATCCTTCCTAAAATTACTGACTGCTTTTCTTTTTTCATAGTACTTGATCACATCAACTTTGGCATTGTTCAAGACTGCTTCTTAGCCAATATAATACATCTCTATCCTGCATAATTTTCTAACTTGCACCTCCTTTTGAATTTATTTCTTTTCCTCCTCTTCTATCTATTCATTAAATAAATCTTCCCCAGGGTGCTCTTATTTTATTCCAACATGCAATCTCCTTTCATGTTTGATTTACTTGTTTGTAGCTTTGATTATCCCTAAATGACAATAAGAACAAATTCATTATCTTTTGCCCAGAACATTATCCTGAAGTGCAAGCCAATCTTTCCAACTGCCTATCAATAGGTACAAGCAAAAAACACAATCTATAAATAAATCAGACTTTCAGTAATCACCCCAAATCTTTCCCTTTTCTTCTGTTTCTGTATGATCGAATGACTTTACCAAATTCTCAGTTAAAGCACCTATGAAGATGAGTTAATATTGGCTTCTCTCTTTTTCATCTGCACATGCAAAATGTCAGCAAATCTCATCTGGAGTCTATTTCCTACTTTCCAGTGAAATAGTCTTATCAACAAAACTTCCTTAAACTGTTTTGATAGCTTCCTATTGTGTCAATAGTCTCCAGTCTTCCCCCATTCTAGGCAGCAAGCATAATGCTACCTGATTTATTATTCTACCAGATAAGTCTTTCTTTTAGGAAACTGAAGATTGTTAAAAACTTTCAGTGCCTCTCTTGCTTATAGGGTAAGGTTCAAACTCCTTAACACCAAAATTTTCAATTATTGTCCTTCCTCATTACAGCCCCACAACTGCCCATTCCATATTTCAGCCATTTTTTTTCAGCCAAATATTTGCCATTTTTCCCACATGTTGCACTCCTTAACACCTCCATCTCTTTGCTCATTCTGTTCCTTCTGCCAGGAAACCCTTCCCCACTGAACTCATACTCATAGGACCAGAAAGTGCTTGGTACATAGTAGATGCTCAAAAATTATGCATTGAACGTATGAATAAATTAATTAGTACTTAATTTATCTTCATTTTCATATTTTCTAAGTTGGGATAAAAATTTATGCCATGAGTACCTCACAGGCAAAATGAAGAAGGTTTTTTCAAAATCGATTAAATTTTATTAATTAAAATGCGTGGTTTAATCATGTGGTGATGTGATACCTAATGTGGTAAACCTGTTCCTTAAACACAAATAATACAGGAGTCAAAGAAAACAGTATACAAGAGTATGATTTTTTACTACATTCCACAAAATGACTATTGAGGTTTTGTTACCGACTCAGGTTCAGCCGCTCACTGCTCAGAAGCCAATAATCAAGAGGTAAGTGTCAACAGAAAGGAAAGATGTTTTAATCAGAAAAATCAGCAATCTGAAGGGAAGGTGGACTCATGTCCCAAGGAGACCAACTCCAAAGATTCTGCTCAGCCATGACAGTTTTTAAAGGAGAAAAAGGGGGATGAATCTCAGTGAATCATTGAGGCAGGAGGTTGGATTCTGCATCATTCTCCATTGCATGAAGACTGCTTGACTCTCTCTTCAGATGTTATATTGCCCTCGTGATCTTCCTGCAGGATTGCTAAGGGGGCTGTGGGGCACAGAGCTAGTCATTCTTTAACTACTTCGTTCTTTTAATCTAGGAAAAGAATCAATAGGTTAGGCAAGGCATGGTGTGCGTTCAGGAGAGCAAAAGTCAGGAGTCAGCTTAAATCGCCTAGTGATCTCATTCCTATAATTAGATCTTTCAAGGTTAGAGGGAAACAGAAATGGGAAAACAGGAAAGGGGCAAAAGAGCTGCTTTCGTTTTGTGACTATCCCTTTATTTTCCTGTCACTTCTTAAAATGATCATTTGAACTTTATTTGTAGCACAGCGACTCTGAGAGTTGTAGAAGAAAAAAATGTATTCTTCTCTCTTTCTCTTTCTTAGATTTATAGGTAAAATATTTTTTGAGTTTTTAAGAAACAGTATACACACCACCCACCGTCACAAAATCAAACAAACATTTAATTAACTCTCTCAGAACATTGGAAAGGCCAACTCCAATTCTGTTTATCTACTCCTCAGCTTTTGAAAAACATAGCATTTATACTGCCTTCATGTTTTCTGACAGCGTTTGTGAATCAGAGAAAAACAAATATTATTAAATTGATTTTCAAATGCTTGTGTAGCTTCTGGTTTAAAAAATAAAACAGTTCTTTCTTTTGATTCTAGAAAATGTTTTAACTGATTAAAAGACTATTTCTCAATTTTTATAACAACCCTAAGCACTGTGTCCCTATAAGTAGTTTTGAGGATATTTTACTAAAATCAGAGTTTAAAAGAAAAAGTCAACTTCAAACAAGACTAAAGCAGTAACCTCATGCTACTCACTACAAAGAGGCAACTTTAGACAATAGGGCCGTCAAAATGGAAACCATGCCAAGTCTAATGAAAGGAAGGCACTAAATTTCTTTTCACTCTTTCAAAGAATACTTTCATCAGGATTTCAAAAGATCTCCTGGATTACAGATAAGAGGCAAGTGCAAGTGGCTAGGTGGGGTTATTGGTTAAATGTTTCATTTTATTACAATTAATTTCCAACTTAAAATTATTTAAAGTGTTCAGGTTCTAACTCAATATTAGAAATTTATCCACTTTTAGCTGGTGTATAAATATTTACCACCAGAAGCTCTCAAACAATTTGCTCAGTTTGATATTTTTCATTTGCAAGGTATAATGTGATTAGGAAATTGGCAACTGAAAAAGATAAATGGAACTTAATCTATTATTTCTGGAATATTTTTCATATTCATGAAGCTTCCCTTGTAAATCTCACCTTGATACCAAGCACATATTATAGGCTCAAGTACCTAATGTTTTATCGACATGCAGATACATGGTGGGTGTTTTGAGTGGTAGATTTAAATTTTCCCCAGAACTCCCATTTAATTCTCATTCCTTAGGTCATCAGAATTTCCAACAAGTAAAACATTGAAGAAGAAACAAAACAAAATATGGACATCTTTCTGAAGAATGATAAAAATGACAACATATTTGGGGCAGTTATCTTCTGTATCAATAAGATTACATGTTAATTTCAATAAAAGATCTTCCCTTTTTTCTCAAGTCAGTCACTGCATTCTGCACCTAATAGTCCATATAGGGGTCTTCCAGATCTGCATCTTGGTTATAAAGAGCAGTCATACTAAAAGTCCAGTCTTTATGTAACCACCCACTCTGATAGATGGCTATTTCATATCCTCTTCTCTGCACTAAAATCTCCAACACTACCTTTCCAATCGCTATTCTTAGCTTATAACATCTTTCCTATTTAAGTGAGAAAATAGACAAACTTAGAAGAGAAATTTCCCAAACTCCCAGCCACATAACCCACTGCCAGCTTCTGTGATCATTTCTTCTGCCTTCCCTCCAGCTATGAAAAATCTGTACATCCATCCAAAGCCTTCTATCAACTCCTCTATTTGTATTTATTTCCTTCTCAACTACTTATTCAAGTTTTTCTTCCAGGACACTACTCTACCTGGCTTCTCCTTCACTTTCACTGACCACTCTTTTTCAGTCTGACTTGTGTATTTCTTCTTATCTCCCAACTTCTAAATGTTGGAATATCATGGGGCTCAAGCCATGGACTTCTCTCTCTTCCACCTTTATGTAGTCCCTTGGTGATTTCTTCTGGTCTCATTGAGATGGAGAATAGAAAACTTCAGAATTTACAGCTATAGAATGAACCTCTCTCCTGATTCCAGATTGTTATGTGGATTAACCGACTAACATCAGCTTTTGGATTTCTAATAGACATCTCAAAATTAAAATGTCCTTAAAAGAGACAAAAAAACTTACTCTTGATCCTTCTCCTCAAAAACCCACTTTTCCTCAAGGCTTTCCTTCTCAGAAAGTGGGAAGTCCAGCCTTTCAGTTTCTCAAGCCAAAAGCATTGACTTCTCTTTTTCTCTCTTACTGCATATAAAATCAGGAAAACATGTTGTCACTATAAAAATGTAGCAACTACTTACCACCTTCTTGGCTATTACCCTGGCTTTGTCTGAATAACTGTAATAGCCTTTCAACTAGTCCACCTGGTTCTGCTCTTGCCCATTCCTCACTTAGTCTACTCTCAGAAGAATAATAAAATCATTGTTATCATTGGATCAAAACCCTCTATCTCTTTTGCACCTCTCTCAAAGTAGAAGCCAAAGATGACAAAGATTCACCCCTCATACCCCTTTCTTCTAATTCATTGCTCTCTAAGCACTAGCTACTCTGTCCTCGGTGCTCTGGCACTTGTAGTTTTCTCTGCCTGGAATGTTCTTTCCACAGTATCTACACAGCTAATTCCCTGATTTATTTCAGATCTTCAATCCAATTCCATTTATCTCAATAGGGCCTTTTCTGACTGTCTACTAAATTTGCAACCTATCCCTTTGTTATTTCACATCTCTCATTTCCTGCTTTGTTATTTTTTTACAATTTTCATTATCTCTTATGCTATATATACATTTTTATGAATTTACTTTTTGTATTCCTCCTACAAGAAAGTAACTGCCATGAGGACAAAGATTATTCTTTGTTCCTGTTGCTAATGTTTCCCCAGCATCTAGAAAGTTTACCTGTACCTATTAGACATTCTAAAAGTGACCTGTTGGCTTTGGGTAAATTACCCAATGTGTAGTTACATAGGTAACCTGTCTACATAAAATACTTTTTGGATATATGTATATCTAGTATATATCAGTTGAGTGTTATATTTGTATAGAATGCAAATTCCCTAAAGCTGTATTGTGTTTTTATGGGGGAGATTTACTAAAATATAAACAATTTTAAATTTACCAAAATTATGCTTTTTAGAGTACAATAGAATTGAAAATTCTGAGATAAAGATATGTTTAAAAAGCTATTTTATGCATGTTTTAAGAGGGAAATTTTAAATACATTGTGACAATCAAAATAAAATCATAAAAATTTAATCCAGGACTTATCGTAGAGTTTGAGGCTCTTTGAAAAGACATTTGACTATAATCATAATACCTCTATAACTGGACATTTGACCATATTTAGATTAATTTTGAAATTTTCTGGTATTAAAATATGTGGAGAACTTATCATTTTAAAACTTTACTGTGTAAGATGGCAGTGTAGGAAGATGCCAAGTTAGCATCTCCCCTCATCTAGGGCACCTGCCAGCTGCTGGTGGGGGATCCTGACATCCAAGGAGACGGGAGGAGCCCCCAAGTGAACCGGTAGGATGTGGGGGGACTGAGGGGAGAGGAGAAGTGGAGGCCAGATAGGATGCGTGCCCCTGAGGCTGGGAAGATCAGGAGAGGCATGCAGGAGGGACCCTCTGGGAAGAGTGGGAGAGGAGCAGAGGTTGATTGCCCCACCCACTTGAGCCGGGGGATCCTGCTGAGCTCCCAGGCCAGTTCCCTGCCATCCAAGGCCCCCCTCTCCCCCCAGGAAGCCTGCTGGGCTCCCAGATGACGTCCCTCACCGTCTGAGACCAGGGGTGGGGGGCACACCTGGGTCCCTTCTGTTCCTTGAACTTAAGCCACACCCCTGCAGGCCCAGGGCTTTTCCAGCCCTGTGGGTCCTAAGCATAAGCCCTGCCCACCACCCAATCCCCTCCCTGGCTTAGGCCCCGCCCTCTACAGCCAAGGCCTTCCCCCTGCCCTTTTTTCTCTTTTCCCTCCTCCTCTTTTTTACTATTGTGGTACTGATGTACATCCCAGTTGTTGATACATCTATATATTTTTTTAATATTCTTTCTAACGTATCTGTTAGCTTCCTAGTCTATTTACTTTGTTACTGTTCTCTTTTTTTTTTTGCCACACCACATGACTTGTGGGATCTTGATTTATGAACTTGGGGTCGGGCTGAAGCTCCTGTAGTGGGAGCTCCAATTCCAAACCACTGGACTAACGGAGAACCTCAGTCACCAGGGAATATTCATCAGAGTGAGGTCTCACAGAGGTCCTCACCTCAGCACCAAGACACAGCTCTACCCAACAGCCTACAAACTCCAGTGTTGGAAGCCTCAGGCCAAACAACCAGTAAGACAGGAACACAATTCGATTCATAAAAAAAATAGAGCACAAAAATGTGTCACAGATGAAAAAGCAAGATAAAAACCTACAAGGCCAAATAAATGAAGAGGAAATAAGCAATCTACCTGAAAAAGAATTCAGAGTAATGATAGTAAAGATGATCCAGAATCTCAGAAATAGAATGGAAACATGGATTGAGAAAATACAAGAAATGTTTAACAAAGATCTAGAAGAACTAAAGAACAAACAAACAGAGATGAACAACACAATAACTGAAATGAAAAATACACCAGAAGGAATCAATAACAGAATAACTGAGGCAGAAGAATGAATAAGTGAGCTGGAAGACAAAATGGTGGAAATAACTGCCGAGGAGCAGAATAAAGAAAAAAAGAATGAAAAGAATTGAAGACAATATCAGAGACCTCTGGGACAATAATAAACACACCAACATTCGAATTATAGGGGTCCCAGAAGAAGAAGAGAAAAAGAAAGAGACTGAGAAAGTATTTGAAGAGATTATGGTCAAAAACTTCCCTAACATGGGAAAGGAAATAGTCACCCAAGTCCAGGAAGCACAGAGAGTCCCATACAGGATAAACCCTAGGAAAAACACACCAAGATACATATTAATCAAACTAACAAATATTAAATACAAAGAAAAAAATATTAAAAGCAGCAAGGGAAAAACAAAAAATAGCATACAAAGGAATCCCCATAAGGTTATGAGCTGATTTTTCACCAGAAACTCTGCAGGCCAGAAGGGAGTGGCACGATATGCTTCAAGTGATGAAAGAGAAAAACCTACAACCAAGATTACTCTACCCAGCAAGGATCTCATTCGGATTTGATGGAGAATTCAAAAGCTTTTCAGATAAGCAAAAGCTAAGAGAACTCAGCACCACCAGACCAGCTTTACAACAAATGCTAAAGAAACTTCTCTAAGCAGGAAACACAAGAGAAGAAAAAGACCCACAAAAACAAACCCAAAACAATTTACAAAAGATAATAGGAACATACATATCGATAATAACCTTGAATGAAAATGGATTAAATGCTCCAACCAAAAGAAACAGACTGGCTGAATGGATACAAAAACAATACCCATATACATGCTGTCTACAGGAGACCCACTTCAGACCTAGGGACACATACAGACTGAAAGTGAGGAGATGGAAAAAGATATTCCATGCAAATGGAAATCAGAAGAAAGCTGGAGTAGCAATACTCATATCAGACAAAATAGACTTTAAAATAAAGACTGTTACAAGATATAAGGAGGGACACTACATAATGGCCAAAGGATCAATCCAAGAAGATATAAAAATTATAAATGTTTATGCACCCAACATAGGAGCACTTCACTACATAAGGCAAATGCTAACAACCGTGAAAGGAGAAATTGACAGTAGCACAATAATGGTAGGGGACTTTAACACCCCAATTACACCAATGGACAGATCATCCAAACAGAAAATAAATAAGGAAACACAAGCTTTAAATGACACAATGGACCAGATAGATTTAATTGTTCCTTTTAGAACATTGCACCCAAAAGTGGCAGAATACACTTTCTTCTCAAGTACACACAGAACATTCTCCAGGATAGATTACATCTTGGGTCACAAATCAAACGTTGGAAAATTTAAGAAAATTGAAATTGCATCAGGCATCTTTTCTGACCACAATGCTATGAGACTGGAAATCAATTACAGGAAAAAAAACTGTAAAAAACACAAACACATGGAGGCTAAACAGTATGCTACAAAATAACCAGGAGATCATTGAAGAAATAAAAAAATACCTAGAAATAAATGACAATGAAAACACAACGACCCAAAGCCTATAGGATGCAGCAAAAGCAGTTCTAAGAGAGAAGTTTATAGCAATTCAATCTCACCTCAAGAAACAAGAAAAATATCAAATAAACAATCTAACCCTGCACTTAAAACAACTAGAGAAAGAAGAACAAAGAAAACCCAAAGTCAGTAGAAGGAAAGAAATCATAAAGATCAGAGCAGAAATAAATGCAATAGAAATGAAGAAAACAATAGCAAAAATCAATAAAACTAAAAGCTTGTTGTTTGAGATGATTAAAAAATTGATAAACCTTTAGCCAGACTCATCAAGAAAAAATAGGGAGAGGACACAAATCAATACAATTATAAATGAAAAAAGAGGAAATCACAACTGACACTGCAGAAATACAAAGGATTATAAGAGACTACTACAAAAACTATATGCCAGTAAAATGGACAACCATGAAGAAATGGACAAATTCTTGGAAAGGTACAATTTTCCAAGACTGAACCAATAAGAATTAGAAAATATAAACAGACCTATCACAAGTAATGAGATTGAAACCAAAATTAAAAATCTTCCAACAAACAGAGCTCTAGGACCAGATGGCTTCATAGGCGAATTCTATCAACATTTAGAGAAGAGCTAACACCCATCCTTCTCAAACTCTTCAAAAAATTGCAGAGGGAGGAAACACTCCCAAACTCATTCTATGAAGCCACTGTCACCCTAATACCAAAACCCGAAAAAGATATCACAAAAAAAGAAAATTATAGGCCAATATCACTGATGAACATGGATGCAAAAATCTTGAACTGACTACTGGCAGAGTCCAACAGCACATTAAAAGGATCATACACCGTGATCAAGTGGCATTTATCCCAGGGATGCAAGGATTCTTCAATATATGCAAATCAATCAATGTGATACACCATATTAACTAATTGAAGGAGAAAAACCATATGATCATCTCAATAGATGCAGAAAAATCTTTTGACAAAATTCAACACCCATTTATATAAAAACTCTCCAGAAAATGGGTGTAAAGGGAACCTACCTAAACATAATAAAGCCCATATATGACAAACCCACAGCAAGCATCATACTCAAGGGTGAAAAACTGAAAGCATTTCCACTAATATGAGGAACAAGACAAGGATGTCCACTCTTGCCACTCTTATTCAACATAGTTTTGGAAGTTCTAGCCACAGCAGTCAGAGAAGAGAAAGAAATAAAAGGAATCCAAATCAGAAAAGAAGAAAAGATGTCACTATTTGCAGATGGCGTGATTCTATACATAGAGAATCCTAAAGGTGCTACCAGAAAACTACTAGAGCTAATCAATGAATTTGGTAAAGTAGAAGGATACAAAATTAATGCACAGAATTCTCTTGCATTCCTATACACTAATGATGAAAAATCTGAAAGAGAAATTAAGGAAACACTCCCATTTACCATTGCAACAAAAAGAATAAAATACCTAGGAATAAACCTGCCTAAGGAGGCAAAAGAGTTTTTCTCAGAAAACTATAAAACACTGATGAAAGAAATCAAAGATGACATAAACAGATGGAGAAATATACCATGCTCTTGGATTGGAAGAATCAATATTGTGAAAATGACTGTACTACCCAAAGCATTCTACAGATTCAGTGCAATCCCTATTGAACTACCAATGGCATTCTTCACAGAATTAAAACAAAAAATATTACAATTTGTATGGAAACACAAAAGACCTTGAATAGCCAAAGCAATCTTGAGAAAGAAAAACAGAGTTGAAGGGATCAGGCTCCCTGACTTCAAACTATACCACAAAGCTACAGTAATCAAGACAGTATGGTACTGGCACAAAAACAGAAATATAAATCAATGGAACAGGATAGAATGCCCAGAGATAAACCCATGCACATATGGGCACCTAATTTATGACACAGGAGGCAAGAACATACACTGGAGAAAAGACAGCCTGGGAAAACTGGACAGCTACATGTAAAAGAATGAAATTAGAACACTTCCTAACACCATACACAAAAACAAACTCCAAATGGATTAAAGACCTAAATGTAAGGCCAGACACTGTAAAACTCTTAGAGGAAAACATGGGAAAAACACTCTTTGACATAAACCACAACAAGATTTTTTGACCCACCTCCTAGAGTAATGGAAATAAAAATAAACAAATGGGACTTAATTAAACTTAAAAGATTTTGCAGAGCAAAGGAAACCTTAAACAAGACAAAAAGACAACCCTCAGAATGGGAGAAAACATTTGCAAATGAAATAACAGACAAAGGATTAATCTCCAGAATATAAAAACAGCTCATGGAGCTCAATATCAAAAAGAAAAACAATTCAGTTAAAAAATGGACATTCCACCAAGGAAGACATACTGATGGCCAAGAGGCACATGCAAAGATGCTCAACATCCCTAATTATTAGAGAAATGCAAATGAAAGCCAGAATGAGGTATCACCTCATGCCGGTCAGCGTGGCCATTATAAAATAAGTCTAGAAACCATAAATCATGGAAAGGGTGTGGTGAAAAGGGAACTCTCCTGCACTGTTGGTGGGAAAGTAAATTGATACAACCAGTATGGAAAACAGTATGGAGTTTCCTTAAAAAACTAAAAATAGAGCTACCATATACCCAGCAATCCCAGTACTGGACATATACACTGAGAAAACCATAATTCAAAAAGAGACATGTACCACAATGTTCATTGCAGCACTATTTACAATAGTCACAATATGGAAACAGCCTAAATGTCCATCAACAGATGAATGGATAAAGAAGATGTGGTGCATATATACAATGGAATATTACTCAGCCATGAAAAGAAACGAAATTTTGTTATTTGTAGTGAGGTGGATGGACCTCGAGTCTGTCATACAGAGTGAAGTAAGTCAGAAAGAGAAAAATAAATACTATATGCTAACGCATATATATGGAATCTAAAAAAGAATGGTACTGATGTACCTAGTTGCAGGGCAGGAATAAAGATGTAGACGTAGAGGATGGAGTTGTGGACGTGGGGTGGGAGGGGGAAGCTGGGGCAAAGTGAAAGTAGCATTGACATATATACACTACTGAATGTCAAATAGCCAGTGGGAAGCAGCAGCATAGCACAGGATGATCAGCTCGGTGCTTTGTGATGACCTAGAGGGGTGGGATAGGGAGGCTTAAGAGGGAGGGGATATGGGGACATATGTATGCATATGGCTGATTGACTTTGTTGTACAACAGAGACTAACACAGTATTGTGAAGCAATTATACTCCAATAAAGACCTATTAAAAAATAATAATAAACTGTTAGAAACAACTCTATGGAAAAATATTGTATGGTATACTGTTTGCAAGTTGTTTAAAAGAATGAAGGAAATTTGCTGTAAAAATTTCAATTCTTTCCATAGTTCATATATAATCTCTATTTTTTCAAGTTATAAACTAATTTTTAAAATAAACTGCTGATTTTCTTTAAAAAAACTTTGTGTATTTGTACTTAATATGAATCTAGGGGTGTTGCAATACCCCTCAGAGTCTTTTTATTTTGCCACGGCTCACAGGCCCAGCCACTCTGCGGCATGCGGGATCCTCCCGGACCAGGGCACGAACCCGTGTCCCCTGCATCAGCAGGCGGACTCTCAACCACTGCACCACCAGGGAAGCCCCCCTCAGAGTCTTTTTATCACATCAATCTGTTTAACAATGTACATAGCGTTGTCTAAATCATAGAAGTGGTGTTTATAAGTTGCTTGTTCCCTTTTCCTGAAAATTATTATGTCCGTGTTTTAGTGTATATGTTTTTATTTTTGGGTTGTTTATACATCCAAAATTTGCTTGCATAGGCAATAGAAATGTACACTCAAATAATTGAATGTAATTTTTGTTGGTTTTCAAATTTAATTGACTTTTTCAGTTTAGTACTAGTGTGTGTGTGTGTGTGTGTGTGTGTGTGTGTGTGTGTGTGTGTGTGTGTGTGTTATTATTCATATCTGATGCTAAGATTTACCAACAAAAACATATAAAAGAATTTTTTCAAGATGCTTACATTTTAATGTCTGTGATATAATAGCTAATCTTTGTTTAATCATTAGTGTCTTGTAGTAAACTTCAAAAATATCATGACCATCTGCACCTTTCACTTCATGATTGATGTTGAGAATTTAGTGGCATAATTATGTCCTGTGGACGTACTCATATATCCTGGTGCTCATGGATTTTTACTGTAGAATATTTTTCTTTAAGGGATACTTCCTTAAGGTTTGCATACCATTATGATAGCTATAAAGGACTGTTTGGCCTGGTATTGAATTTATTATCTAATTTGGTCTGCAAACATTAATAATCTTTTATTTAGCTCCCAGGGGAGGAAGATAAAAACAGCTCTACATTAATTATTTTGTGTGGGAGTCTTACCAACTTCTGCTGAATTGTATTTTCACCAGTATTCTCTCAAATGCTATGATAACATTTTAAATGTCCATAACTAATGCTAAATTACAGTGGATCATCTAAGGAAATAATATATCTTACATTAACATGAATGTATTTCAACCAGGATAATTTGTGATAATTCATAATACTAGTGTTTTTTTTCAAGTTAATACCAGTAAAGGGCACAAGATAATAAAAACAACTAAAATTTCTGGTCCAGATGACGTGACAAGCCTAGATTATGACACAGCTCTCTGCTTCAAACACGTGGCCGAGCCAAGTACAGTATAAACATAGACAGCAACAACAAATGATAGAGCTGGGTTCCAAATGAAGGAAATATCTCAGTAGATTACAAATAGATCAGAAACACAAAGCATGGCAAAGTCCTGGTAGATTCTGAATCCAAAAGCAAGCAAAAATATTCCCACAATTGCAAAGTAAAGAGCAATAAACATAATGAACTTGGACAGAGTCTAAAACTCTGCTGGAAATATGGCCTTGAGTTAGGCTTCCCCACACTGGAAAGAAAGGAGACAAAACGTATAACTTCAACAGTGACAAACCACCAACTGTGGCTACTGCTTTTAACAAGCTGCCAGCCAGGGAGGGTATCAACCTTATGACTAGGAATTGTGCACATGCCTGTGATATTAGAAATATCATAATGGGATGGAAAGTCCAGTTGCAACCAGGAGACCTGATTAGCATAGAGCACCCAGGGACAGGTAACTTAAAAAGTGATGAAAGGAAGAGTGACAAAAATAAAGAAACCAACAGCAACAAAAATAAAGACTTTGCATTCAAAGTAAGCCTCAAGGTAAAAAGCCAAAACAGTGAAGAAATCAAATGATAAGTGTAGTAGGCAGAATAATGGTCACCCAAAATATCAGGTTCTAATCCCTGCAACCTATACTTGCTACATCATTTGGATAAAGGGCCATTACAGATGTGATTAAACTAAGTATCTTGACATTGGAACTTTATCCTGGACTATCAGAGTTGGCCTTAAATGCAATCATATGTAACTTTATAAGGGGAGACAGAAAGAAATTTGACCTCACAGAGAAGAGCTTCCTCTCCCGTGTCATTATGGAGACAGAGACTGGAGTAATGCAGCCACAAGCCAAGGAAGGCTGGCAGCCACCAAGGCTGGAAGAAACAAGGAACAGATTCTCCCCTAGGGCCCATGGAGGAAGTTTGGGCCTCTCAACACCTTGATTTCAACCCAGTGAAACTGATTGCAGACTTCTGGTTGCCAGAATTGTGAGATAATATATTTCCGCTGTTTTTAAGCCACCAAGTTTGTGGAAATTTGTTACAACAGTCATAGGAAGCTAACAAAACCAATCAGAGCATGAAATAAAGGGGAACTTATTTTACTGAGACTTTCTATCCCTTTTCTCATGGCTGATGGGAACAATGACCTTGCCAGATTTATACATTCTAAGCAGAAGCCAGAAATCTGTTTTAGATTTTAACTCCAATGTCTTTGAAAATATTTGTGTTTTTCCCTCACATAAGAATGCTGATTTAATAAAGTACAAAATTTGAGATTCAAAATCATTTTCCCTCAGACTATTTATGATACAGCTCCATTGTAGCCTAGTAACCATACTGATAATGATAATTGTGTTTCTTCAAGTTCTGTGTGAAGAGTTTCACGGCACTAGTTTCCCTCGATTATGATGATTCTTGGCAGTGTATAATTTTTGTGTTTGCAAATTCCTGCTGACTGGTCTGAGGATGGTAGTTCAATGGGTCTTATTCTATCTCTGGTAATTATGTAGGAGATCAAGATGTGTCATTGTCTGAGAATTCTGATAATTTTTATTTTGAAGGTGAGGGCTTATGTAATCATAGAAGAGTTACAAGGTCAGGAAATTGAAGATTGAGATAACATTGTTTTCTAATGCCCATATTCAAATTTCACCAATTGGATCAATAATGTCCTTTAGAGCTATTGTTACCTGGGACTAGGATCCAATCCAGGATCAGGCATTACATTTATTTATATCTTTCTTGTCTTCTCTAACCTGAAATACTGCTAATCCATGCTCTATTTGTTTATAGTTCTTTTTTTTTCGGGGGGGTAAAATTTCTATATAGTGAGCTTCACATATTTAATGTTTTGACAAATGAAGGTAATCAGCACTGCTATCAATATACAGGATATTTCCAACATCTCAGTTCTCCTTATAGGTGGAAACATACAGTATGTGATATTTTGTGTTTGGCTTCTTGAGCTCAGAATAATGACTTTGTAATGTGCTCATGTTTTTGCAGAGAGCAGTTGTTCATACTTTGTATTACTATCTCATTATTTGCATATATCACGTGTTTATTCATTTAGCAGTTTGAAGTGGTGGGAAATTGTTGCTTTTTTTTGGATGTTATGATAAAATGGCTTTGAAACATTTTGTACAAGTTCTTTTCAATTTAATTTTGTGTACATATATTTTAATTTCTTTTCAGTAAATACTTAGGGATGAATTGCTATATCATAGGATAAATATAAGTTTACTTTTACAAAAAGCTGGCACAACTCTTTCCAAAGTGGTTGGTTCATTTTATATTCCTACCAGCTATATGTGAGAGTTGCCAGTTCCAGAACAGGTAAAAGTTAAAATTAAAAGTTAAAGTTTAAAAACATATCATGGGAATTCCCTGGTGGCACAGTGGTTAAGAATCTGCCTGCCAATGCAGGGCACATGGGTTCGATCCCCGGTCCAGGAAAATCCCACATGCCGTGGAGGAACTAAGCCCACGAGCCACGACTACTGAGCCTGCGTGCCGCAACTACTGAAGCCCACGTGCCTAGAGCCCGTGATCTGCCACAAGAGAAGCCACCTCAATGAGCAGCCCAAACACCACAAGGAAGAGTAGCCCCAGCTCACTGCAACTAGAGAAAGCCCATGTGCAGCAACAAAGACCCAATGCAGCCCCCCAAAAAATTAAAAACATATCATGTTTTTAAACCTTCAAAAATGCAAACAAAAATTCCAACAATAACAACAAAACTCAGCTGCTTCATTTTAAGTGCCTTCAGCAATGTACTCATTTTGGGAGTATCTAATTTTCATTGTAGATTAAACACTCCGACCTGACTCACTGCTCTAAAATCTCCAGTGCCTGATAATAAGGTTTAGTTGTATTTTCCCTAAGGGCCTGAGGTTTAACTGCTTCCTCCCATTTAGCTCTTAAAAATAAAATGTATGAGTCTATTTACAATATCTCCTTCTCATTATAAGAACTAAGCTACTTGTTTAATTATACCACTAATGGCCTTAATCAAAGGAAAATATCTTACTGAAACACATTATTTATTTTGGAAATAGTAGTGTCAAGAGTGCAAATAGATCTTTAATTGATGAGTAATATCCCAGCAGTTAATTCTGCTGTCTAAGTATTCCCCTCTGCTAGCCCCTCCTCACACTGCTTCTCATTTTAGGTCAGGACCCCATCATCTCCTGCTTGGTTAGTTTTCTTGGCTCCCATTTTGCCCTCTCCCCTCTGCTACCAACCTCATCTTTCTAAAATGCAGTTATAGCCATATCACACTCCTCTGCTTAGAACACTTCATTACCTTCCTTCTCATATACCACTGTATAGTTCAAAATAATGCTTAACCTCCTTATGTTGACTTAAAAAGCTCTGCAGATCCCAACCTACCTCTCCTATCTCATCTCGTACCTTTCTGTACTATTCACCCCTACTCTGCTTGCAACTATATTCTAGCCTTATAGGTGCACTTCTGTGTATGGAACTTTATGCATGCTCTTTCTTTGATCTGGAAAACTCCACAGTGGTTTTTGCCCTTTACCAGTTAATTAATATTCTTCCATGGTGTACTAGTGACTAAGGGAAGGAGATGGCAACTGTTTTTAATTGGTAATGTATGGGTCTCTGACTGCATAATCCTAGATTCTGAAGATGAAAATATATTGGCATCTAAGGAGAAATGAGTATAGTCCAGAAAGGACATGATTCCTGAGTTGGGAAAGATTATGGAGTATTAAAGTAATAGAAGTCAGCATAGCTGAAGAGCAATAGAATGGGATAACTAGGGTAGGGAAAATGATAAAATATAAAGCTGGAAAGGGACAGAGTGTTTAAATCATTTGTAGTTTCAAAGACTATTCAAAGGATTTGGATTTTAGTCTTAGATCATTTCTAAACCACTGATAAGGTTTAATCAGGCAAGAGGCTTAATCTAAAGATATTTTAAATGATTTCTCTGTTTGCTTTATGAACAGTGGATAGATGTGAGGGAGATTGAAATTGGCAGGTGAGAGCACAGCTAGAAAATTACTATGATATTTGGAAAGGATATGATGATGGCTTGAGTTGGAGTGGAAGCATTGGATAAAAAAGCTGTTAATATAAGCTATAATTTAGAGGTAGAGTCAAATAGACTTACTGATGGATAGGGAGTTGAGGAAAACTGTCTTGCATTTAGGTAGAGAATTCAGAGAATCATATTTCTCAGGTTCTTTCTTTTCTACTTTCTTTTCTGAAGTGATAACAGCTGATAGACAAGAAACGGTAATAGATGCCTTAAGCTTAACACTTACTTTTTTTTGACAACTTTCCACCTTATTAGACTTTAGCTGATCTCTTGTTTATCCAAGTTCATTCATATAAGGCTGCAAGATGTTTATTATTTATATCATCTAATAACGTGTACTGCAATAGATGATCTTGTCAGGACAATGCAGTAGTCTCCTTGCCAAATTCTTATGGCATCTTATTCCCGCTCCCAACCCAACCTGTAAACCCTTTTCAGTACCATCACACTGACTTTCGTCAATAACAATTTCTATTAATTTTCTCTCCTGCTAAACATGGTTTTCATGACCCACAGTGCTCAGGAACAGATTTATCTTTCAGGATTGGTATCTCTTATACATCCCATGTTTCAGCTAAAAACAGTTGCTCAGTGTTCCTTAAACACTCCAGAATTCTACCATCCTCTTGCCTTTACTCTTGTAATCTTCTACAAGACATATTAGAATCCTATCTCTCTAATAAAAGTCTACCGTCATCAGGGCTTGGAATGACAGTAATGCACAGTGGGTAAGAGAATTAGCAAAGAAACATGGGCTAGAATCTGCCTCTGTAAATTATTAGATATGTGGCCTCCAGTGAGCTCTTAGCTTCTCCTAAGGGCGAATTTCCCTTTCTCTCAGATGGGGAAAATAATAGTATCTATTTATAGTCTTGCTGTAAAAATTAAATGGCATAATACATTAATAGATTTTATAACAGTTTGACATAAATTAAGCATTAAATTAATGATTGGTATCAATATCTTTATGAAGGCTCACTTTAAATGCTATAACTGTATACAAAAAAAAGCTCATGACGCTGGTTAGAACTATCAACTTAAATGTGGTGTTATATATTGCAGTTCTTTATACACACACATGCATGCACACACACATGGTCACATATACGTGACCAAAAATAACCTCTTACATTTTCACTATCATAATAATTTGTCCTCCTCTCTTGCATACTTCTTATCACATTCTGCTGTACATTAAGATTATGTATGTACCACTCAATTTCCTGTGCTGAACATTTTCTCCTTCGCCCTGCACCCAGTTCTTACAGGGCTTATTTCCTTTTTTCAAACTTTTACCTGCAACTCCTGCTAAATGAGAGTTAAGCCACAGCTCTCACGCCCTCTGTCAAAGGTTATTGGGATTGGATGGATCCCTGGCCCTTGTTTTGCTGCAAGGTATATTCTTTCCCTTCTTGACGTAGAAATCAGAGTTAGAGAATCTGTCTGTTTCGGCACAGTAAAGCCGGAGCCTGGAGTGGCCATGTTCGGGTCTAATACATTCCAAAATAGAGAAAGGCATGCTGGGAAGAGATAGAAGAATGGCATTTGAGTGCCCAGAGAAGAAGAGATGGAGATCACTCAATCCTCTGTTGACAGATAAAATCATCTCAGTTCAAAGCTTTCTTGTTCCTGGTGTCAGTCCCTTTCGTAGCCTAACCACGCTTCCTGCCAGGTCTCTGAATTGAGATACCTGGTGCCCTTCCATGAAATCATCTCCAGTTTTAATAGATTTCTGTTACTAACAAGAAAATCATCCTTGTTGGAGACCACGTCCTTATCTCCTTTCCCTTTGCGTGCCTGTAGCTGTGTGAGCATCTTTTTCTCTCATCCAGAACTCCGAGATCAGTGCCTCACACAGGTCAGCATTAACAACCTGGATAACTCTCAATTGTTTTTACCATTTCTAGATAATCTTGAATTTAATACCATACTGCTCAGAGTACTGAATCAGACTTATTTAAAAGTAAATTGATTTTCTTTGAGGACTTTGGCAGCGTTTTATAAAAATCCTTGAGATTTTCTTTAAGACCCTGGATTGTGGCAAACCTGTATTGGGAATTACTAAATTGGACTGAAGTATATTAAGGAGCATAACTGGCTTTTCTTATTAGTAATTCACATGCATTTTGAAAAAGTAAAGCTATTTCCTGAGTTGGACCCTTACTCCATTAAATAATTTTTCTGAAGTTGAATTGTATCCCAGAGGTTTCACTTGTTAACCAAGGAGAAGGCAGATGTTTTCATGTTGTTGGCCCAGAGACATTCTAAGTTTCAGATGCTGAATCCCAAGTGAACATTTCAAAGCTTTCATAGGTGCATGTTTTTAAAACTACAGTTTAAATGGAATGGAAGATATAACTTGTGAAATGTAATTTAAAAGTCTTGGTCCTGTGAGGATGGTAATGTCATGATTCTAAGGGTGAGTAATGATGGGTTGCAAAGTACATAAAGAATCTATCAGAGAAAATAGAGTGTTGAGGTTACCAGCCAGGGCTTAGGGGTCAAGCAGTATGGACTTCATATAATACATTTTATAAAGCTGATTTTTAGTTGTAGAATTCTGAGCAAGTTACTCAGCATCTCTTAGCCTTGATTTTCTCATATTAAAAAAAAGTGAGATGTGGGTACCAATAGCAGTTACAGAGTCTGGGGGGAAATTAAATCAGGTTATTTTAGTAAAGGGCTTAGAGTAATACCTGACATGTGAAAATCTCATAATTCATGAGAGTGGATGCTGTTCTTGTTTTGTTGTTGTCATTATAGACAGATTTTCATCTGATTTTAATTGTTTCACGGCTCTGTTATGAATTGGTTGGAAAAGACTACAAAACTTCATGAAGGACAAAATGTATATTTATAAAGAAATGATGCATGAACCTTGAAAGGGCAAACACCAAAATGTTAACAGGGATCTTTGCCAATAAATTAGGTTAATGAAGATTTTTAATTCTTTCTACGTGGTGCAAATACATTTTCCAAACTCTCTACTGATCAAAATGGCCTTAATGCTCTCCTCAGTTTTATTAACTTTAGACAGGTTTCTTCCTCACTATAGGCCCCTGACCTCCCTTTTCTCAGAGCATTTCCTTTGGAAAACTTGTAAATTTTTTCTCTGTCAGTTTGAGATGTAAAGGTTCTATAATCCAGAAATGTCTTTCTTAAGACCTGGGAGTCAGACCTTTGAAATGTAATCATGGGAGGAGAGAGAGCCCGGGAGGAAGAAGGCCTAATTTCAGTAAGGGACCACTGATAAACACAGATGGCCTACTTACATTGACTGAGGTATTAATTTTTAAGATGAGATTTTTTTCAGCCCACTTCTATTTGAACTTCATAAGAAATTGATTCACTCGTGGTTTCATACCTATTTATATCTGAATACCGATGTGTGCTTTTTTATGATCATATTTATTCTAATAATTTGTAAATCAACTAACAGTTAGATGACTTTGTTTAGGAAAAATGAAACGTGTGGCCTTCTGAACTTATCACTCCTAATAGATTTAATAATTTTTTTGTCCAAGTTTTGAATTACCATAGTTCATAAGGTTTAGGAAATTTGATTAAAAATAGTCTAAATGAAATAAGGGGTAAATAAAGAGCACCATTAAATAGCTGTTGATAGCTGAGTTATCTAAACAGATTTCATTTCCAGGCATAATTTATCTCCAATCAACGACCAATTCAGATGTCAAAGAAAATGTTTTTTACTTGAATTGCAAATTTCAGTTAATTGCATAATCACATTAACTAAATATCTTACCCCATTCTAGTTGTATTTTCATGGCATTTTTTGATTTAAATGTGAAAACAGGTACTTTGACTCACAATTGTGAATTTTAATGTTTAGTTGCTTAAAACATCCTCATCTCAACTGATATTCTATTCTATTTTATTTTGTTTCATAGAAGTATTAAAAGCTGTGGTATTATGTGGCTCTGACACTGAGAAGGTAAAATTTGGAGGCTATAGATTCTTTAGGCACTGAGTTTGATGAATTCGTTAGACTCAAATATTTCTTAAGGCAACAAAAACACCAGAAGTGATGTGAAAGACTTTCTCTTTTTAAATTTTAATTCAGCTAATTTCAGAACTAAGGGTAAAGAAGATACTTACATACCAAGGAATAAAAACAATACAGCTTATAGACCATCGTTACAACTTGCATATCATTCCCAGAAAGAAGCTGTCACAAGCAATTTGAGTAGTGGTTAAGAACAAGGACTCAAGAATTAGACAATTTTTTTTCCCTAAACTTAATTCCATCAATATTATTACAAGAAACAGCCTTTGTTCAGTTGTGCAAATTTATCTGAAGGATGCATTCTAGACAAGGAATTACTGAGCCAGTGGGATAGTACTTATAGAAATATAATTGCTGTTGCCAAATTCCCTTCTGAAGGGATTGCATCAATTTATACTCACACCAAGAGTGAATGAATGTGCTGGTTCCTCATGTATCTAATACTACTGGGTATTATAAAACACAATGACTTTGTTAGTTTGAAAGGTGAGAAAAATGGAGTCTCTTTGATGGTCGTATTATGTTTCTTTATGAATGAGATTATTTTATTTTTAAAAGTCAAAATGAATAAAAGTAGCCTTTCTTAGTGCCTCTGCATTTCATCCTAGAAGTTTTATGTAATAAACATATTTGGAGATACAAAACACATAATGAATAATACAGTTTTAGAAAAAGTATAGACATAACTAATCCTTTGAGGTTTTTTTGTTTGTTTGTTTGCGGTACGCGGGCCTCTCACTGTTCTGGCCTCTCCCGCTGTGGAGCACAGGCTCCGGATGTGCAGGCTCAGCGGCCATGGCTCACGGGCCCAGCCGCTCCGCGGCATGTGGGATCTTCCCGGACCGGGGCACGAACCCGTGTCCCCTGCATCGGCAGGCGGACTCTCAACCACTGCGCCACCAGGGAAGCCCCCTTTGTTTTAATAATATTTTAAAAATAGTGAATAGCATTCCTCAAAATTTTAAGTCATTTAAACCCTGGCCAAATTTTATATAAATGTTATACATTTGTCTAAAAGCACACTTATGTTTATATTCTACTTACATATCAAAATTTACTGAAAAACCTGAGAAAGTTAATTTTGAAACAAATTCAGTGTTTCAGAAGTTTAAGTTTTATGAAGTATCTTGCCATTTCAAACTAAAGTGTAAGTTTGATCTTACCGGTAATACATTCATTTGTAATTCTTTTCTAAGAAGCTTTTGCAATCACTAAAAGAAAGAACATGTGAAGTGCTATTTTTGAGTAGTAATAGCTATGGATGCTGATAAAATTTTGTTCAGATGATTTCAATTTCACAAAGAATACACTGCCAATCAAATTATTTGCTTGTCAAAGAAGCACTAACTATTGTGAAAATAACTAAAATGAACTTAAAGAAAAATTTGTTTTTATTCTCTAGGAAGTGAAAATTTTGAAAAAAAAATTCTTCTCTAAAAATAAATAAAATCCAGTTTATTTCAGGAGGTAAAGAAATCAAGAGTTAAATTAAAAGAGAAGATGCTCACACAGCCTTTGCCTAAAATCCACTTTTACTCAAGTATATACTCAGCTACAGCCTTGGTTTCCCAGATTCTTTCAATTAGCAGTGAGGCATGCGATATAATTTCCCACAATGCACTTAATAAATGGAGCTATACTTTTGAAAAACAAAAGCAGAATAAAAATATTTAAGAAAACTACATATCATTTTCACTTGCATAAAACAAACAAACAAAAATACCCAAAAACCGGTGAGTCTTTTTTAGTGTTACTCAGAAACGATGCTCTTTGTTTTTGGAACGTCCAAACACTCTTGACTTAACTCTCTATATTTTTCTTATTTATTTTCTTTGCCTCCAGGCAAAGATAGGCAAAGTATAGAAAAGACCATGAATCTCATATCTGCCTAATGTTGTTTTCTGTGAACAATGCCAGAGAAACACTTGAAATAAGTGATGATTCAATCTGCTGCGTTCTGAAAATTAATTGTGCATTTAAGTAGTTCTGGGGGATTCTATTCAGTGAGAATATTCAAGGCTTGATTTGTTAGCAAAGTCAGGCTTGATTCAGTTAGACTTCCTGTAAGAAAGTTGGGAATGTTAAAACTAAGTCAACATCTTAATAGGAATACAGGCATATCTTGTTCTATTGCACTTCGCAGATATTGTATATTTTTACAAACTGAAGGTTTGTAGCAACCCTAAACTGTCAGATAACGTTTACCCTTTTTTTGGCAACAAAGTATTTTTAATTAAAGTCTGTGCATTTTTTAAGACAGAGTGCGATTGCACACTTAATAGAGTCCAGTAGAGTGTAAACATAACTTTTATAGGGACTGGGAAACCAAAAAAAATTATTGTGACTTGCTTTATTTTGATATTCACTTTATTGTGATGGTCTGGAACTGAACCTGCAGTATCTCCGAGGAATGCCTGTACTAAAAGTTATCCCATAAGCACTGGAGGTCCTGCATTCTGGAGTTTCTATTACTATCAGTTAAATAAGATTGAATATTCCTCCAAATACCGTTGTGTCTTTTTCCCACCACTATCTGCTTCTTTACTGTTTTCCTTGACCTGGCTGTTTCTCACTGGGAAAATATCTCATGTGGTGTGTAAATATGGAATTAACACCTCCCTCACCCTGAACTAAAAAGAACAGGGCTGTTTCTCTCACTGGGTTCGGCAAACGTTCTGGAAAGGGTCACATAGTAAATATTTTTGAATTTGTGGAGAATAGGGTCTGTTGCAAGGACTTACCTCTGCCATTAAAGTAACCAGAGATGAGATGTAAAGAAATGGGTGTGGCTGTGTTCCAATAATACTTCATTGACAAAAATGAGCTGAAGGCCAAATCTGACCCATGGGCCTTAATTTACTGACTCCTAATTCTAACACTGCATACCTAAGTAGAAAATCAATTCCAAATCTTTTTGAGAGAATTAGTAATTTTTAAATTAAGGCCTCTGTAAGGATGTGGAATAAAATGATCTGGAAATTTCTTGCTATCCTGTTTTGCAGCCCAGTGGCTTAGAGCTTGTAAAGGGGAATTTTATACCTGAAAGAAGCAGTGTGCTTGATTGAACACTAACTGCACCCATTCCTTTTGGCCATATTTAGCAACTTCAGTAGGACAGATGCTGCTGGTTACCTACTCACTGGTCCATTCCACCCTCTTTCCTTACTGATAAAATCCAGATTTATCTGAGGCCTGGCCACATGCCTAGCTAAAAACCTGAATTTCCCCAACCCCTTACTTAAATGTCAGTAGCATGTGACATCCCCCTAGCAAATCGTATTCGAGTGAAGTCTACTTGGTACAGCTTCCACAAAACTGTTGTCTCTAAGGTAAAAATTGTAGAGTCAGCTTTTGCCTTTATCTCTTCCTTCCTCCTACTTGGAATGCAGTTTTGATACCTGATATTTCTCAGGTATATTGCAACCAGGAGGATAAAGTTGCAAGAAACTGAGAGCTGAAAGAAGATTGGGCTGTGGACTTCCTTAGAAAGTATAAGTACCATGGTATGCTTGAATATAGATTCTTGGTTAAGAGTAAAATAAACCTCATTTGATTATGTCACTGTAGCCAAGTTTCTGATACATATAGCTCAACTCATTACTAACTGATATCTTTAGCTTTAAAACATCATCTCTATTTATTGTGAGTCACATGATCCAAAATTCAATTTTATACCAGAGTCTAATTTCACTGATTTCTCATGTCTGTTCCTGTCTCTATTTTAATAGTTTCCTCTCAAAGACAGTTCTATTTCAGAACGACATTTAGGTAAGGAATTGAGAAAATCTCAAGAACACTTTCTCTGCGCTAAGAGTGTCTTAGTTTGCAGGTATGTTCAGATTAACTACTTCTGCCTACAGTATTCTCAGCAGGCATTGTTGACCCTAAACTAGGGTATGAAAGAGTGGGAGGATGAAGTGGAAACTGAAAGAGCTTTTAACAATCAATATAATGTTAGGTTGTACAAGGTGCTGAAATACAAGGAATTGCTCTTAAAGAAACAGCTGGAGAGCTGGGTCAGAGTGCATTAGGTGAAGATTTCTTTATGAACTGAATTAGGAGGAGGTGACCGTAAAGGCATGATACAGCTGGGAAAGAAAGCTGCAGAGCAGATAATAACCTGCCAAATACAGATGGCCTCGTGACAGCAACCAAGCAATCTTCTGGGAGGGCAGAGGCTGGCCATGGGATTCTCTTAAGATTTCTTTTTTAGACTCCTAGGGCCTAGTGCAAAAACATTTACTTCCTAGAACGTCCCCACAAGGAATGTGATTCATTCTGTTGATCTTTAAAAATAAATAAACGAAAGATTCCCTTAAGTCCTTAGTCTTTTCCACATGTAACCGGGAGTGTTAGAAATTCGCATCATGCAGAAAAATCTCCATAACTGTTTGTTTTGATACCCATTCTAACTCTATATTTTGATATTTAGAGGTATTTCGGAAAGAAAGAGATTTGTAAAATTTAAGCATTTTTTGACATGAATAATACTTTTTAAGAAAAATTATAAGTAATTTACATACTTGCCTATAAAGAATGTATGAAACATTCTGGCACTTTCCACTTTTCCTCTAAGGAAATAATTCTGAAACTTTGTTGCGTGAGGAAAATTGTCTGGATTTTCCTGGTCTTTCTTTTGCTTCTCACATTGAACTTATTCTCCATGGCCTAGACTGTGATAGAATGCAAAATTATTTTTTCAGAAGCCTTGTTAACCAAGTATTAGTCTAATCAAATATTGACTCAAGACATAATCTTTAATTAATGAATTTTCATTTGCTCATTCCAGAAATGGTGGACTTCTCCAAACCTGAATATACTCTCTGCAGACACTTCATGGGAATTAATATTTTTCTAACGTGGCAGGTGTGTTCTTATCACACTATGAACATGGAGAAGGGTGGAGATTAAAAGCCCTTTGACTTCTACTACTAAACCAGTCTAAAAAGCAATTCCCATTTCTAATCACCAAAGCAAAGTGCTTCCTTTGTAATGCTGTTAATCATTTCACAACCATAATCACTAGAGGTAATCGATATTGACATAGTATTGGCTATATTCTTGCCTGATTTAATATGGCTTACAAAGGCACTACCAACTTTAGCTTTGGTTATGCCGTGGTGCAGAAAATAATAAACATTGCAGTTAAAACCAAATAAAAATCTGTGCTTTGTATCACCGCTGACTTGGATCCTGACCATAATAGCTAGAGAAAGGAAGGAACTGGGTAACTTCTCAGAAATAATGGGAACACTAGAGCCATCCACTTGCCCTTTGAGGACTTCTCAGGGAATCCTGGGCCTTGCAAGGGGATGGTCTGGTGACTTGCTTGGGGCATATACTTTAATCACCTATGTATATGCTCCCCCCTAAGCCATGGAGGTGTCCCAGGCTACTCTGAGTTAGTAAGAAAAATTTTTTTTACATGAACCACATTTGCAGGTTGTCCTAGAATCCAGAAACATCCCCAAACTAGCACTTAGACAGCGGTGTCTTCAGGCTTGGCTATATCTCTCCTGAGCATCAGGCTCAGCCCATCCAAGAGCCCAAAAATGAGCCCAATAAGGCATCTCCAGGTCCTGACTGTCAAAGCACAGTTGGCTGACCACCAGCAATTAGATTTAGAGACTAGGAATTCATATTCCAGAATGTATAGGAAGAATCCTTCAGATCCTGTTGTGAAGTATTTAACTTAGCACTTGTAAAGAAGAGGATGGGGACAGAGTATCAGCCCCAGGTTCATCTCTTCTCAGCCATTCTTAGCTTGCTTGTGGCACGATTGGTCCTTGGAGCAGGGAATCCCATCTAGAGATTATACTCAGATGCATTCATCCTAGGCACCTCCTCCTGGTCAGTAGCCTGAACTGCAGCTTCTACAATGGGAGACTTAAAAAAATATTTTAGGTTATTTCAGTATCTGTGTTTGTACAGCTACCAGATCGCAGAAAAGATAATGGCATGCAGAAAAAACAGGAAATAAGGAAAGCCCCATTTCAACATGGAGAATTCTTTTGACACATAATACTTTTCATGTAATTTAATTCTTATATCTTGATCATATTGTTCAAATTATATCAACTCCTGTTCTCAATTATTATTTAATGATCTATAAATGTCTTCGAAATCATTTTGGTACAAAACATTTTGAAACAATGAACAATGCTTCAGAACTGGATAGACTTTTAATTTCATAAAATGGAACTATTGTCAATTTCTAGACTTTTACATACATTCTTCTGAGTTTTCCATAGCTAAAGCTAATGAAGATTAGACATCCTGTTTTCAAGTCACAGTTCTTTTCTTGGCCTCTTCTTTGATGTGGATCAGTCATTCAACCTTCTATATGTTTGTTTCTTCATCTCTAAAATGAGGGTAGTCATTTTGACCTTTTGCACTGGGGTTTTGCTCTGCTGTGAAGAAAAGACATTAATGCCTGCAAAGTGCCCTTGGGATCTATGGAGGAAAGTCCAGCGATGGAAGGATTTATTCTGTTTCAGAGAGGAAAAAGAAGGTAGATACACTTGCGTAAATTCATTTCACATGTGTGTTCTGCGTCAGTGAAGGTGAGCGAGAGTGGTTACTGCAGTGGGATGCTGTTCGCAGGCTTGTTCTGACTGGGAAGCAATAATATTGGGAGTATTGCTATTCAAAACACATGGAGACTCACTGCCCTGATCAATTTGCCTCTTTATTCATAGCTGAATTCCACTTGCAATGCACGTGCCAAGCATTCTTGTTGGCAGGTAGGGAAATAAAGATTGCTTAATTTGCGCTTTTAAAATGAACCTGAGAAAAAAAAATTAAGTCCTACATATTTCATAAATGTATTTAAGCCAGTGTATTTCCATAAGCCTTATTTCGCTTGTTGCTGAGAGAGAATAAAAAGCATTGTGAAAGCTGCAGAAGATACGTGAGCACTACTTTTTCTTCTTTACCTTGACCTCTGCGACAGTCCTTTATTGCATTGCTTCTGACCTGGGCAAAGACCATGTCAGGTACCCTGCATTCAGGACGATGAAGACCATCTGCTTTGCCATTTCCCTTAAATCCCTTTTACAAATACAAGGACATGAACTAGATGTCCCTATTTCCCTCTAGAAAATACTAGATGTCTAGTCTTTTACCCTATTTCCTGATTGAGTTCTGTTTTGGATAATATTAATACCCAACAGCAAGCTTCAAATAAACTTTATCAAAGAAAAGTTTGACAACAAATCATGCTTTAATCCAAAATTTATTATTTTCTTCAGTGGTGACATATGATCTTAGATTCCCCAAAATTACAAATATTTCCATTAACCATTATAAATTATTCAAGACAAGGGTGAGGAATATACCCAACATGCTTCCTTTTTCTGTCCTTTCCTTTAGAGAAGGCTCCACCCACAGATCTTGTAAAACCTTCCGGATGAAAACTAATCAAACATTCCGTTTTCAATAAGAATATGAGTCAAATGCTCTTAATGGCTCCCCATCACCAGTTAAATCACGGGCTTCTTGTTCATCCTGTTCCTTGTTCGGTTCCATAAAATGTAACTGTTAATCTTACTTGTAAATTGATAATAGCTCATATTCATTGAGCATTTGCTGTATAGCAGGTGCTGTATATCAGGTGTTTTACCTTTCCCAACTCAAATAATAATCCCAAGAACTCTACGAGGTAAATCCTGATAGTTTGCCCAGTTACAAATGTAAATGAAGTTAGGGAAGACTGAATAACTTTCTTAAAGTATCAGAGCTAGTGTTACCGAATCCAAGCTTGTACTGCTCGCCCCATGACAGGTCAATAAATCGAGAATTGTTGGGACAAGGAATAGTGACTTTATCTGAAAAGCCAGCAGACCAGAAGATAGTGGTCTAGAGTCCCAAAGAACGATCTTGCCCGGGTTTGGGTGCTAGTTTTTTTTACAGAACAAAGAGGCCGGAGGTGAGGAGGTAAAGTTAAAAAGGTGATAAGTTGTTGCAGATATCTCCTGGCTCCTGCCAGACTCTGGAAGGGATGTGTTAATTTCTTCTTTCCTGCAGCCATTCACAAGTGGGCCTGGTCAGGATGTTTGCTGTGAGCTTAAACAAAGGTATTTTAGCTTGAGGCTCAAGCATGGGAGGCAGGATTCCTGGAGATGGGTCATTTGATATTTTAAGCTATAGGCAACATCCCTTTAGTGATTAACTTGTAGCAAACACAATAGAATACAAAGGTTAAAGTAAAAGAAATGGGAGGAATTCCCTGGCGGTCCAGTGGTTAAGACTTGGGCTTTCACTGCTGTGGGCGGGGGATCAATCCCTGGTCAGGGAACTAAGATCCCATATGCTGCAGTGTGGCCAAAAAAATAAGTAAAAGAAATGCATCCAATATGGAGTCAAATTTGTTCTTCCCTATTACACTAGTGAGTGACATAGACAAGATACAAATGCAGGTCTGATTTCAGAATCGTTGTCTTAACCCCTACAGGGTGTTGGCTACCATCCAAACCCCTCTGGAAACCAGAGACTGTTTTAGTCCCTGTATTGTTAGGTGCTACTTTCTGTCTTTCTTACTTCCCCTCACAGTGAGTTTCAAACTCTCACCTGCTCTAACGCATTCACTCTGAGTTCCTACAGCTATGCAACTTATAACTGAGCTTCTGTATTTCTTTGTAAATGTGTGAGGGAGCAGTTTTTCCTTGTCTGGATCTGATCTCATTAAGAGCTGACCTACTATATGCCCACAAGAAACTTTTGTTTTTGTCCAAATGTTTTCGTTCTTTAAATTGAGTAATATTACTGATAATTATAATGTGCCATTGCTTAAATAAATGAATTTTTATCAGAAAAGGGGAAGAAAAATAGAAACTTGGGAAAATCTGAACTAAATGATCTTCCTGGCAAAATTTGACCTCTGGATTCTTGGAAATCCTCTTTAACCATCCAGTATCAAACAGTCCTCGTTTCATTAGACAAATCAGCTCCTGGAAGGGTCTTTTATAACAGGCATGATCCCCTTGAAGTAACGTGTTACAGAAATATTGGACTTGCAATTAACATTTTGTTGTAGTTTTGTGGAGGGGCATTGAAAACTCCTATTATAATAATTGTGGATTTAACTTTTCTCCTTGTAGTTTTATCCATTTTTTCTTTGTGTATTTTGAAGCTATGTTATTAGGTGCATAAACATTTAGGCTTATTTGTTAACCTGATTAATTTACTTCATCGTATGATGAAATACACTTTCTTATTCCTAGCAATATATCTTTGCTCTAAAATCTATTGTTTCATAGTGATAGAGCCCCCCCATCTTTGGGGTTTTTTTTGACATATTTATTGGAGTAAAATTGCTTTACAATGGTGTGTTAGTTTCTGCTGTATAACAAAGTGAATCAGCTATACATACATATATCTCCATATCTCTTCCCTTTTGTATCTCCCTCCCACCCTCTCTATCCTACCCCTCTAGGTACACACAAAGTACCGAGCTGATCTCCCTGTGCTATGTGCCTGCTTCCCACTAGCTATCTATTTTAAACTTGGTAGTGTATATAAGTCCATACCACTCTTTCACTTTGTCCTAGCTTACCCTTCCCGCTCCCCGTGTCCTCAAATCCATTCACTACGTCTGCCTCTTAATTCCTGTCCTGCTCCTAGGTTCTTCAGAAAAAAAAATTTTTTTTTTTTAGATTCCGTATATATGTGTTAGTATACGGTATTTGTTTTTCTCTTTCTGACTTACTTCACTCTATATGACAGACTCTAGGTCCATCCACCTCACTACAGATAACTCAGTTTCATTTCCTTTTATGGCTGAGTAATATTCCATTGTATATATGTGCCACATCTTCTTTATCCATTCATCTGTTGATGGACACAGGTTGTTCCATGTCCTGCCTATTGTAAATAGAGCTGCAATGAACATTGTGGTACATGATTCTTTTTGAATTATGGTTTTTTCATGGTGTATGCCCAGTACTGGGATTGCTAGGTCATATGGTAGTTCTATTTTTGGTTTTTTAAGGAACCTCCATGCTGTTCTCCATAGTGGCTGTATGAATTTACATTCCTAACAAAAGTGCAAGAGGGTTCTATTTTCTCCACACCCTCTCCAGCATTTATTGTTTGTACATTTTTTGATGATGGCCATTATGACTGGTATGAGGTGATACCTCATTGTAGTTTTGATTTGCTTTTCTCTAATGATTAGTGATGTTGAGCATCCTTTCATGTGTATGTTGGCAATCTGTGTATCTTCTATGGAGAAATGTCTGTTTAGGTCTACCACACATTTTTGTATTGGTTGTTTGTTTATTTGATATTGAGCTGGCTGCATGAACTGCTTGTATATTTTGGAGATTAATGCTTTGTCAGTTGCTTCATTTGCAAATATTTTCTCCAATTCTGAGGGCTGTCTTTTCACCTTGTTTATGGTTTCCTTTGCTGTGCAAAAGCTTTTAAGTTTCATTAGGTCCTATTTGTTTATTTTTGTTTTTATTTCCATTTCTCTAGGAGGTGGGTCAAAAAGGATCTTGCTGTGATTTATGTCATAGAGTGTTCTGCCTATGTTTTCCTCTAAGAGTTTTATAGTGTCTGGCCATACATTTAGGTCTTTAATCCATTATGAGTTTATTGTTGTGTAGGTGTTAGGGAGTGTTCTAATTTCATTCTTTCACATGTAGCTGTCCAGTTTTCCCAGCATCAATTTTGAACTGGCTATCTTATCTCCATTGTATATTCTTGCCTCCTTTATCAAAGATCAGGTGACCATATGTGTGTGGATTTATCTCTGGGATTTCTATCCTATTCCATTGATCTATATTTCTGTTTTTGTGCCAGTACCATACTGTCTTGATTACTGTAGCTTTGTAGTATAGTCTGAAGTCCAGGGGCCTGATTCCTCCAGCTCCGTTTTTCTTTCTCAAGATTGATTTGGCTTTTCGGGATCTTTTGTGTTTACATACAAATGTGAAATTTTTTGTTCTAGTTCTGTGAACAACACCATTGGTAGTTTGATAGGGATTATATTGAATCTGTAGGTTGCTTTGGATAGTATAGTCATTTTCACAATGTTGGTTCTTCCAACCCAAGAACATGGTATATCTCTTCATCTGTTTGTATCATCTCTAATTGTTTTTTTCAGTGTCTTACAGTTTTCTGCACACAGGTCTTTTGTCTCCTTAGGTAGGTTTATTCCTACATATTTTATTCTTTTTGTTGCAGTGGTAAATTGGAGTATTTCCTTAATTTCTCTTTCAGATTTTTCATCATTACTGTATAGGAATGCAAGAGATTTCTGTGCATTAATTTTGTATCCTGCTACTTTACCAAATTCATAGATTAACTCTAGTAGTTTTCTGGTAGCATCTTTAGGATTCTCTATATGTACTATCGTGTCATCTGCAAACAGTAACAGTTTTACTTCCTCCTTTCCAATTTGGATTCCTTTTATTTCTTTTTCTTCTCTGATTGCTGTGGTTAAAACTTCCAAAACTATGTTGAATAATAGTGGTGAGACTGGCAACCTTGTCTTGTTCCTGATCTTAGTAGAAATGGTTTCAGTGTTTCACCATTGAGAACAGTGTTGGCTGTGGGTTTGTCATATATGGCCTTTATTAGGTTGAGGAAAGTTCCCTCTATGCCCACTTTCTGGACGGTGTTTATCATAACTGGGTGTTGAATTTTGTTGAAAGCTTTTTCTGCATCTATTGAGACGATCATGGTTTTTCTCCTTCAGTATTTTAATATGGTGTAGCACATTCACTGATTTGCATATATTGAAGAATCCTTGCATTCCTGGGATAAACCCCACTTGATCATAATGTATGATCATTTTAATGTACTGTTGGATTCTGTTTGCTAGTATTTTGGTGAGAATTTTCGCATCTATGTTCATCATTGATATTGACCTGTAGTTTTCTTTTCTTGTGACACCATTGTCTGGTTTTTGTGTCAGGGGGATGGTGGCCTCATAGAATGAGTTTGGGAGTGTTCCTCCCTCTGCTATGTTTTGCAAGAGTTTGAGGATAGGTGTTCACTCTTCTTTAAATGTATGATAGAATTCGCCTGTGAAGCTATCTTGTCCTGGGCTTTTGTTTGTCGGATGATTTTTAATCACAGTCTCAATTTCAGTGCTTGTGATTGGTCAGTTTATATTTTCTGTTTCTTCCTAGTTCAGTCTCAGAAGGTTATGCTTTTCTTAGAATTTGTTCATTTCTTCCAGATTGTTGATGTTATTGGCATACAGTTGCTTGTAGTAATCTCTCATGATCCTTTGTATTTCTGCAGTGTCAGTTGTTACTTCTCCTTTTTTATTTCCAGTTCTATTATTATGAGTCTTCTCCCTTTGTTTCTTGATGAGTCTGGCTAATGGTTTATCAATTTTGTTTATCTTCACAAAGAACCAGCGTTTAGTTTTATTGATCTTTGTTCTTGTTTCCTTTATTTCTTTTTCTTTTATTTCTGATCTGATCATTATGATTTCTTTCCTTCTGCTAACTTTGGAGTTTTTTTGTTATTCTTTCTCTAAATGCTTTAGGTGTAAGATTAGGTTGTTTATTTGAGATTTTTCTTGTTTCTTAAGGTAGTATTTATTGTATTGCTATAAACTTCCTTCTTAGAACTGCTTTTGCTGCATCCCATTGGTTTTGGGTCGTCGTGTTTTCATTGTCATTTGTTTCTAGGTATTTTTTTATTTCCTCTTTGATTTCTTCAGTGATCTCTTGGTTATTTAGTAGTGTGTTGTTTAGCGTCCATGTGTTTGTATTTTTTACAGATTTTTTCCTGTAATTGGTATGTAGTCTCATAGCGTTGTGATCACAAAAGATACTTGATACAATTTCGGTTTTCTTAAATTTCCCAAGGCTTGATTTGTGATCCAAGATATGATCTATCCTTGAGAATGTTCCATGAGCACTTGAGAAGAAAGTGTATTCTGTTGTTTTTGGATAGAATGTCCCATAAGTATCAATTAAGTCCATTTTATTTAATGTATCATTTAAAGCTTGTGTTTCTTTCTTTATTTTCATTTTGGATGATCTGTCCATTGGTGAAACTGGGGTGTTAAAGTCCCCTACTATGATTGTGTTACTGTCGATTTCCCCTTTTATGGCTGTTAGCATTTGCCTTATATTGAGGTGTTCCTATGTTGGGTGCAGAAATATTTCAATTGTTATATCTTCTTGGATTGATCCCTTGATCATTATGTAGTGTCCTTTTTTGTCTCTTGTATTAGTCTTTATTTTAAAGTCTATTTTGTCTGATATGACAATTGCTACTTCAGCTTTCTTTTGATTTCCATTTGCATGGAATATCTTTTTCCATCCCCTCACTTTCAGTCTGTATGTGTCCCTAGGTCTGAAGTGGGTCTCTTGTAGACAGCATATGTACAGGTCTTGTTTTTGTATCCATTCAGCCAGTCTGTGTCTTTTGGTTGGAGCATTTAATCCATTTACATTTAAGGTAGTTATTGATATGTTTGTTCCTATTACCATTTTCTTAATTGTTTTGGTTTTGTTATTGTAGGTCTTTTCCTTCTCTTGTGTTTCTTGCCTATAGCAGTTCCTTTAGCATTTGTTGTAAAGTTGGTTTGATGGTGCTGAATTCTCTTAGCTTTTGCTTGTATGTAAAGATTTTACTTTCTCCATGGAATCTGAATGAGATCCTTGCTGGGTTGAGTAATCTTGTTTGTAATTTTTTCCCTTTATCACTTTAAATATGTCCTGCCAGTCCCTTCTGGCTTGCAGAGTTTCTGCTGAAAGGTCAGCTGTTAACCTTATGGGGATTCCCTTGTATGTTATTTTTGCTTTTCCCTTGCTGCTTTTAATATTTTTTCTTTGTATTTAATTTTTGATAGTTTGATTAATATGTGTCTTGGTGTGTTTCTCCTTGGATTTATCCTGCATGGGACTCTCTGTGCTTCCTGGATTTAATTGACTATTTCCTTTCCCATATTAGGGAAGTTTTCAACTATAGTCTCTTCAAATATTTTCTCAGTCCCTTTCTTTTTCTCTTCTTCTTTTGGGACACCTATAATTCAAATGTTGGTGCATTTAGTGTTGTCCCAGACATCTGAGCCTGTCCTCAATTCTCTTCTTTCTTTTTTTTTTATTCTGCTCTGTGGTAGTTATTTCCACTATTTTATCTTCTAGGTCACTTATCCGTTCTTCTGCCTCAGTTATTCTGCTATTGTTTCCTTCCAGATAATTTTTAATTTCATTTATTTTGTTGTTCATCATTGTTTGTTTGCTCTTTAGTTCTTCTAGGTCCTTGTTAAACGTTTCTTGTATTTTCTCCATTCTATTTCCTAGATTTTGGATCATCTTTACTGTCATTACTCTGAATTATTTTTCAGGTAGACTGACTGTTTCCTCTTCATTTGTTTGGTCTGGTGGGTTTTTACCTTGCTCCTTCATGTGCTGTGTATTTCTCTCTTCTCATTTTGCATAACTTACTGTGTTTGGGGTCTCCTTTATGCAGACTGCAGGTTCACAGTTCCCATTGTTTTTCGTGTCTGCTCCCAGTGGGTAGGGTTGGTTCAGTGGGTGTGTAGGCTTCCTGGTGGAGCGGACTGGTACCTGTGTTCTGGTAGATGAGTCTGGACCTTGTCTTTCTGGTTGGGAGGACTGTGCCTGGTGGTGTGCTTTGGCGTGTGTGTGAACTTATTTTGATTTTAGGCAGCCTTTCTGCTAATGGGTAGGGTTGTGTTCCTGTCTTTCTAGTTTTTTGGCATGGGGTGTCCAGCACTGGAGCTTGCTGGTCATTGAGTGTAGCTGGGTGTTAGCATCGAGACGACGATCACTGGGAGCACTCTCACTGATTGATATTCCATGTAGCTGGGAGGTCTCTGGTGGTCCAGTGTCCTGAGCTCGGCTGTCCCACCTAAGTTGCTCGTGCCTCACACCCAGCCAGAGCACAAAGACCCTGTCATTCACACAGCTCAGAAGAAAAGGGGGGTAAAAATAGAAAGAAAGAAAAAAATAAAATATTTAAAGTTATTAAAATAAAAAAAATTATTAAATCTAAAAAAGTAATAAAGAAATAAGAAAGAAAGAAAAGAGTTACCAGACCAATAAAGAAAACCACCAAGGGTAACAAGCACTAAAATGTATAGTAAAAAAAGAAGAAAAAAACAAAAACGGACAGACAGAACCCTAGGACAAATGGTAAAAGCAACCTATATGCACAAAATCACACAGATAAGCATACACATACACACACTCACAAAAAGGGAAAAAGAAAAAGTTATATATATATTATAAAAAAGAAAGAGAGCAACCGAATCAATAAATAAATCCACCAATGATGATAAGTTCTAAGTACTAAACTAAGATAAAAATAAAACCAAAAAGAGATTAGATGCAGAAAGCAAACCCCAAGTCTACAGTTGCTTCCTAAGTCCACCACCTCAATTTTGGGATGATTCGTCGTCTATTCAGGTATTCCACAGATGCAGGGTACATCAAGTTGATTGTGGAGGTTTAATCCACTGCTCCTGAGGCTGCTTGGAGAGATTTCTTTTTCTCTTCTTTGTTTGCACAGCTCCCAGTGTTCAGCTTTGGATTTGGCCTTGCCTCTGCATATAGGTCCCCCTGTTGCATCTGTTCTTCACCCAGACAGGAGGGTGTTAAAGAAGTGGCTGATTAGGGGGCTCTGGCTCACTCAGGTCAGGGGGAGGGAGGGGTATGGCCTGCAAGGCGAGCCTGCAGCGGCAGAGGCCTGCGTGACATTGCAACAGCCTGAGGCACGTGTGTGTTCTCCTAGGGAAGTTGTCCCTGGGTCACGGGCCCCTGGCAGTGGTGGGCTGCACAGGCTCCCAGAAGGGGAGGTGTGGATAGTGACCTGTGCTTGCACACAGGCTTCTTGGTGGCTGCAGCAGCAGCCTTAGCATTTCATGCCCATCTCTGCTGTCCGCGCTGATAGCCGTGGCTTACGCCCATCTCTGGAGCTCATTTAGGCGGTGCTCTGAATCCCCTTTCCTCGCACACGCAGAAACAATGGTCTCTTGTCTCTTAGGCAGTTCCAGACTTTTTCGTGGTCTCCGTTCCACCTAGCTTTGGTTCACTACCCCCCTTCAGGCCGTGTTCACGCAGCCAACCCCAGTCCTCTCCCTGGGATCTGACCTCTGGATTCCGAACCTTAGTTCCCAGCCCCCACTCACCTCAGTGGGTGAGCAGACAAGCCTCTCAGGCTGGTGGGTGCTGGTCAACAGCGATCCTCTGTGCAGGAATCTCTCTGCTTTGCCCTCTGCACCCCTGTTGCTGTGCTCTCCTCTGTGGCTCTGAAGCTTCTCCCCTGCCCACCCCCATCTCTGCCAAAGAAAGTTTGCCTCCTTCACAGCTCCCTCTGAGAGGTGCAGGTCCCATCCCTATTCTTTTGTCTCTGTTTTTTCTTTTTTCTTTTACTCTACCTAGGTATGTGGGGAGTTTCTTGCCTTTTAGGAAGTCTGAGGTCTTCTGCCAGCGTTCAGTAGGTGTTTCGTAGGAGTTGTTCCACATGTAGATGTATTTTTGATGTATTTGTGGGGAGGAAGGTGATCTCTATGTCTTACTCCTCCACCATCTTGAGGGTCCTCCCCTCCATCTTTTTTTGACTAGTGTTGACATGATCTATCTCTTTACATTTTTTTCTTTTAACTCATCTTGTCTTTATTTTGAAGTTTGTTTTTATAGCCAATGTATAGTTGATCTTGCTTTTTTTTAATTGAAACTCTCATTCTGTACCTCTTAATTCCAGTGTTTAGACCATTTACATTTAATTTGGTTAGTGATATATTTAGATTTTGTGATATTGCTATTTGTTTTATAATTGTCCCATCTATTTTAATTTCCTTTTTACTTTTTTATGCTTTCTTTCAGATTGAGTAAATTTAATTATTTTCTTTTATCTTCTTTGGTGTCCTATTGGCTGAAACACATTGTTTTGTTATTTAAATGGTTGCTGTAGGTTATATAGTATATTTCTTTAACTTATCACAGTCTGCCTTCAATTGTTACTATATTATTTCATGCATAGAATAAGACCTATCAATATTATATGTCATTTCTCCTCTCTTGGGCTTCAAGCTATCATTGTCAAATATTTTATTTATAAATTTTTTATAAACACCAAAATACATAGCTATTGTCTTTTTGTTAAATAGTCCAGATACGTTCAAATAATAAAGAATATGTCTTATTCATCATTATAGTTACTATTTCTGGTGTTCATTCTTTTTTGTGGACACATATATCTACCTGTTAGTATTTTCCTTTTCTTCAGTGATATTCTTTATTTCTTATCATGTGGGTGTGCTGCTGTTAAATTCTTTCAGCTTTTAATGTTTGAAATCATCTCTATTTCACCTTTTTTAAAAAAGGATATTTTCACTGCGTATAGAATTTTATTTTGAATAGTTTTAACTTTTCTTTCAGAAATTTCAAGTTGTTGCTCCATTGTATTCTCAATTGCCTTTTTCCAGTGAGAATTCTTCTGCCATCCTAGTATTCATTCTTCTGTACAGAAATATATCTTTTCTCTCTGGATGCTTTTAAAATTTTTCATTTTTTTCCTGGTTTTGAAAATTTTGATTATGTTGAGCCTTGGTGTAGTTGTCTTCATGTTACTTGCGCTTGAGGTTTTGGGGGGTGGGGGTGGGAATCTGTGGATTTAGAGTTTCCAGAAAATTTGGAATATTTTCACCCATTATATTTGCAAATATTCCCTCCCCTTTCTTCAGAGACTCCAATCACGCAATTGTCCACTGTGTCTTTTCTACTTTTTGAATATATGGTATACAGTTATAACTGTCTTAATGCAGTGTTCTGCCAATTCTATCATCTGTGTCAGTTCTGTATTGGTTTTAGTTGGTTGACTTCCTTATTTTTGGCTGTGTTTTGGCACTTCTTTGCATGTCTAAAAATCTTTGATTGTGTGTTAGATGTCATTAATTTTCCCTTGCTTGTGAATTTTTGTATTTTTTAAATATTCTTGGATTTGGTTCTGAAATGCAGTTATGTTACTTGGAATCAGATTTATACGTTTACTTCTTGATAAAATGATGAAAATCATTTGTTAGGCAAATGTAAAATAGTGTTTAATCTATGGCTAATTATTCTCTAGTGAAGCAAGACTCCCTGAATTCTCTACTCAATGTCCCAAGAGCTTTTCTAATTTTGTTGGTAAGAACAGGCACTATTCCTGGTTCTATATGAATGCTAGGCATTGTTTCCTTTAGTTATTGCAGGTGGTTCTTTTCTTGGCCTGGAATATTTGCCTCACACACATGCACTGCTGATCAGTATGGTGAAATTTTGAAGGGCTCCCTCTGCAGATCTCTGGGGGGATTCCTCTGCATGGTCTTGAGCACTCGGCATGGGCCAAGCCAAGACTGTGGCTAGAGGTCTTCTTCCAGTTTTCTGTGTTCCTTAAAAGTATTTTAACTTTGCTGACTTCCTCAACACAGCAATGCTCCATCCCACCCCCCAATCTATCTTAACTTTTCCTGTGTGCTTCCAAAGCATCTTGTGTCCACTCCTGTTAAGAAACTCAATACTATCTTATAAAAGTATCTGTTCATTTGTCTGTCTCCCTTGAGGGAAAAATAGTTGATTTGTACATTTCTATATCCCTAGTACCTAGTAGGAGTTAACAGTATTTGCTGTTGGATGAATGAGACCAAATTCTCAATCATTTCTGTAACTCAGATATAGGAGTACAGTATTGGAATCTGAAAGGCTAATGAAAGAAACAGGTATACCTGGAAGTTTCAAACAGGATTCCAATAATGAGATTCAAGTATCAGATATTGTGAGTAAATGAATCAGCTTCCTCTCCTAGGTGGTTCAGGTTTTATATACCAGTAATATCAAACATTAAATAAATATATTGTAGAGTATTTTATGTTCAAAAGTAACTGAGAGTTAAAAAAAAAAAATCCCTCTCCTCTTTACCAAAGTAACCATGGTCTTTCTTTGATGCAGTTGAACTACATTCTCTGTGGGCTCCTACATTATGTTGCATGATTTCCAAAAGGTCTTTACTCATAAGATAAGCCTTAACCCCAAGAACTAGATGATTGTGCACATGGGGTCTGAGGAAGTGTGAGTAGAAGGGTAGTAGAAATGCAAATTTTTATAAGCCTTTCTGTCTTCTGACCAAGGCTATCCTTTAAGTTTTAGACCCTGTGCTGTTATCAGCTCTAGAGAATTGTTGATCCTTTTTTTTTTTCTGATAACCATGGGCCATAATTTTATTTTTTGAAAACTTCTGGTTTTTAAAAGGCTCTGAAGCTTTTGTCAAAAACTGAGTTCAGGTTGACACTACTCTTCTCCCTGTGGCTGTTTCTAGTTCTGTGAAACACTTGTTCTTTGTGCTCAGAATATTCTCTCTTTGAAAGAATACTCTGCCTCCTTCCTTAAATACTTAGCCTGGAAGCAGTTATTTGGCTATCGTCTCCCCTGAGTATGTTCCCTTTCAAGAAGGAATCTAATGATTGTAAAGGTCTTGGCACTTGTTCTATGGGGGGGGGGAGGGGATAGTCTACTACAAAGTTATTATCTCACTTGATAGCTATGTAGTTTTTGTCATTCCTGGAAAACATGTTTTTATACTTGATTTGGGAAATAAAAGCAGATTAAACGGACACAGATCTCAGGTAGTTTAAAGTCACTTTATATGGGTTAAGAAAGGCTAATCTTCAAACGTACTCTTAAATCAGGATTAAGACCCAAACTTCAAGATGCTCATTTGATTGTGACTGTTTCTCAATTTGTTCAATATCATTAGGTGAGTTTAATGACGGATTCTGAAGTAGAAATCTGAACAGGTAATGAGTAACATCCAATCTTCATGTAAGTCAATTGTTTTACAGAAAAGATTAATTAAAAGAAGTAGTAATTAAATTTAAATCAAGCAAGGCCCAGCCTCTATCCTGAGTTTAAATCCCTGACCCATTTTTTCCCTTCTGGATACAATACAGAAATTTGAATTGGATAATATCTCCACCAGAAAAAAAATGAGTTAAGAATTGCATTTAGAACTTTGAACTAAATCTTTTCACAATAACAGATGTTCTTTACTGAAACAAGCTCATTTCACCCAGTGTATTTAATCACACCAATTTTCAAGAATGAGAGTAAATATGTTTTATAAGTGAGAGGGCTGGAGACAGTGCATGGAGGAAAGTGCATCCCATAACTCCCTCTCCCTTTATACACATTTATATATTGCATATTTTCTCCATTTATGTTTTCACAGGCACAGAGATGATTGCAAATACATACCCACGGTGGTCCTTGTCAGGACTGGGGTCCAACTTTGCAGCACATTTCTGCAGTGACTGTGACAAGCTTTGATAAATAATCCAGTTGACAACTAAATTTATCTTGGAGCAGAGAATAGAATTGATGGAGAAGTTGCTTTTACTCTCCCTATCCAAAAATTCACCTTTGTACCCAGGACAAAGTTTAAAAAGGAAGTTTTTGGTTGGAAAAAGATATATTACTTATTCATAGTGTCCTTTCTGTTTGTCTTCTTTTGTCCACAGAGACTGAAAGAATTAAAGCAACGTGAATTTGCTAGAAATGTAGCTTCCAAGTCATGGAAAGATGAAAAGAAACAAGAAAAAGCACTTAAGCGACTTCATCAGCTGGCTGAGTTAAGGCAACAGTCTGAATGGTAAGAATTAAAGGTGCCTAAGATGGTTCAAAACTCTCTTCAACTTCTGGGGAAATTTCAGTGATAAATTTACTTGGTTCACTATAGCAATGTAAACAAATTATAATTAATCAACAGATATATCTGAAGGCAAATGTTCCTAATAGTTAAAAGTCTATAAATTAATGACTTTGACATCTGGGTTTTTTCTTTCCCAGTATGGTTAATGTGTTCTTTAATGAAATGATCCAAGAATGATTCTAATATACTAGCATTTATTCTATCCAGCTGATTTATATGGATCTATATATCTCTTTCTAATTATTTTGAGTTTTGTAATATTAATTTTGAAAACCATAAATAGCAATGCATCTTTTTGGGGAGGAACTAAATCTTCTGTGCATTCTTCTGCACACACCTGAAACTAGAATAAATGGTACTATCATTGTCTGGATGACAAACAAGATGTAATTAATGCAGTTAAATCTACCACACAGTGCCGTTTAAGTTGACAATTATAACAAGCATTATACTAATACATTCTTGTAGCTGAAAAATAGAAGTTTTACATGAGCTTAGAACTGCTGAACGTTTTGAAGTGGGGAGATTGTTACCTGGAACTCAATTACATTTGCAAATTGTGATTTGTGTTCATATGAATCATAGTGTAGAACACTAATGTAGCTAATTAATGTAGTTGACAGCATTCTGGTGAATTGTAACACTTATAGCTCTGTGCCAGAATTTAAACTCCTATTGTTTAAATGAAAAACAATATACAGGACTTCCCTGGTGGTGCAGTGGTTAAGAATCCGCCTGCCAGTGCAGGGGACACGGATTCGAGCCCTGGTTCAGGGAGATCCCATATGCTGCAGAATAACTAAGCCCGTGTGCCACAACTACTGAGCCTGTGCTCTAGAGCCCGTGAGCCACAACTACAGAGCCTGTGTGCCACAACTACTGAAGCCCATTTGCCTAGAGCCCATGCTGTGCAACAAGAGAAGCCACCGCAATGAGAAGCCCACACACCACAACGAAGAGTAGTCCCTGCTCGCCGCAACTAGAGAAAGCCCACATGCAGCAACAAAGGCCCAAAGTAGCCAAAAGTAAATAAATAAATTTATAAAAAAAGAAAAAGAAAAACGATATACAATAAGCTTGGGAGTGAACAACTCAATTATATTAGCATAAAATATTAGACCTCATATTTACTTTTAAGAAAATATTTATTTTTTAGGATCAATTGTGAGTAAAGACACAGTATTCAGCCTTCAAATATTCATGTATTTGCACCACTGTCTTAGAGTAATTTAATTTACCTATAAAAATACAAGAAAATATAATCATATTAAAAATAAATGAGAAATTTGCTATAAAGAAAAAATAAAGGTTGGAAGACCATGTGTCCAGAGGTGAGGTTAATACAAAAATGCATGCTCTTAGGGAGCATATGATCATAGAAACAGGACACATATCTGGTATTGAACTTTTTACTTGCCAACACAATGAAGATCTTAAAATATGTTATTCAAACACATTGTCAATAAGATATCAGACAGCCCTTGTCAAAACAGGACTTAGAAGGAAAAGTCTAATGGTTATTAGGTGGCATGCAGGAGAAAATTGAGGGAAGATAGTTAATTCCCGGGTGATTAATTATGAGGTACAAAAAAAAACTGAAAAAATAAGACAAGCCTTGCTATAGAGATACACACTTTAGATAGGTTCTTTAAGGCCACACAACAAAAAATCTGAGTAGCCTTAATGTAATTTTGGTTCATCTGTTACTACGCAAGTTGTCACACTTTGACATTTCTCCTTACTGATTCTGTATTTTCTTTTGGAAGAAATAGACAAAGGATCAGAGGAGCCTTAATGATGATGATAGTGATGGTGATGATGCTTTCATTTAGAAGTTCTAAGTTTGTAGATCTACCCATGAAGTGTCTTCCAAAGTAAAAGAAATTAAAAGATATACTCTACTGGGGTTGAGCTGCTCTTTTAAAATCTTATCAATTAAACAGACACAAACCTAGCCATATCCTCTATAGAGTAGGTAGGCTCTCTAGGTCCCAATCTGATCATATTGTTAGGGAAATGATGGGTGTTCAGCTTTCCAGATACATAACTTGGAGCTAGGCAAATTACTTCATTCTTTTTCTATTACATTCCATCTGCACTCCAGGCAATTGTTCTCTCTGATTAAGTAGCCTCATGGCCTAAGGGAAGTCACTTAATAGCATTATTAAATATTTTCATTTTGGCAGCTGAATTGACAAGTGAAAAAAAAAAATCACCTGGGTTACTTCTCCCCTGGAAAACCTTTGTCCTTTATTCTCATAAAGAGGGCTTCTGAGTAAGATGCTACAGATAACAAGAAGGTTCTTCCATGGCCCTGTGGAGAAGAGAGGTGAATTTACTGGTAGTAAGAATATTTGAATCAGACTGATGAAAAAAATGATGGCAGAAAACTGTTAATGGATCTTGACAAGGGCAGTCAACCTTGGTCAGCTCTTGGGTAGATCAACCCAACATGGTTCCTCAGCAAAACTAGTTCTTTTATTGGGGGAGGGGAGAGATTCACTCTGTTTGCAAACTTCTACTATGTGTAAGTCTACGTATAGTGCATCTTGATATGGACATTTTTTCAAATTTTAAAAACTGTGGAACCATTGATTCTGAGAATATAAAGGTCTTTACATAAGAGCTGGATAATGTGGGACATTAGGAAATTACATCACTTAAGGAAATCATGTTATTTTGATGTGCTTTGTTTCCTGTTTGGAAAATGTACTTCTTGAACAGGAAATAATTAAATTGTGCATATGCTGAGTTACCAAGAACTAGAAGTTGGGGGGAACTGTCAGAGTGGGCAATCCATTAATAAGAACTAAAGGGCTAACTAATGTCATTTTAAAATTATAAATAAAAATAATTATGTAAAAAATACAGAAATAAACTAAGTGTTCTAGAGGAGACAGTGAAATCATAAATGAGGGTATGACTATAAAGATTAAACCTTTAACTATGTCATAAGGCATAAACTTGAATTAAAATAATAGAATTTTAAATACCACAAAGATAGAAAACTAGGATTTTAAAAAATAATAAAAGTAAATTAGATTTAAAATAGGGGTAGGGCCTTCCCTGGAGGTCCAGTGGTTAAGACTTTTCACTTCTGATGCAGGGGGCTCGGGTTTGATTCCTGGTCAGGGAGCTAAGATCCCCCAGGCCTTGCAGTGTGGCCAAAAAAAAAAAAAAAAAAATTACGATAGGGGAAATTAAAGTTTTCAAAGCAATGAGATAAAAGTTTAAAGCATAAAAATAAGAGGTATAAAATATTAATAATGAGGATAAAATGTTAAACTTGTGACAAAATATAATCATAAGTGTATATTGAACTGTAAAGTGAGAACAAGAATAAGGACAAGGAGAGCAAAATGTAATACAAAAACAATAAGAGCAAAGAGGTTTAAAAATATTTGAAAGAATATAAAAGGAAGAAGCTTACACATATTAGAAAGATAAATGGTAAAAGGAAACAGCAATACAGGAAAGAATGTTTAGACTAACATAAATCAAAGCAAGAAAATGCACAAAACTCTGCCAGAATAATAAGCAAAAATATTATATTATTAAGGAAAAAATGGAATATAAAAATAGTCAAATATCTGCATCATAATGGAATCAGAAGGGGTAGAGTGATGATATACATACACCAGACTTTTGAAATAATTTTTGCTAAGTGTAGCACAGATAATATCAGATTGAAGTTGCTAGAGAAGGTAACTTAATGCAGATGTATTACCCCTACTTATTCCAAAATAATGGAAAATATGGAAAAGAATCTTTTTGGCACTGAGGCAAAATTCAGTGCTGCAGGTATTTCTAAACCTCATCCTTCTATCCACAGGCTACAGGCACCTTTTCAAAAGACCAATAACTATAGTAAACCTCTATTCTTCCTATTTCTCTTTATGTTTGAAAGAAATATCCAGTAATTTGTATACCATCTTAGAGTATTTCCATTTCTCATATTAAATATGCCTAAACACCCTCTCTAAAGAATGTAAAACATGATTCAAAAAAGAAGATTAATGTGATGAATAAGAGAAAAGCTTTCATTATGAAATAGTTACTGTAAGGAGCAGACACTTTAAAATTTTTTCTGAAATTAGTTTTCCACAAGATTCAAAGGAGCACTACAGCTCTAAAGCTACAGACATTATTAGTTCATGGAGAGAGGGCAATCTGAAATCATTAAGGACTGGTGGCTAAAATTATTGTTTGTAAATTAAAATTTGTATGGGTATAGTAAACAACATATTGGTCACTGTAAAATATTGAATCCATAGAACAGAAATTAAAAACAAAATTTTTTTTCTGAACCAGAACAAAAGACTAAAAGTACTAGAGTACTAATATAAGTAGTAAGACTGAAAGATATATTCATGAGAGCAAATAAATTTAACTTATAAATTCTAGGATAAGAAACTAGGACAGGGAAGAAGAAATAATCAGAGACGTCAGAGAAGAAAATGTATCTGAGCTGAAGAAAGTTGAATTGGAAGTGCCCAGAAATACTGGCAAAAATTAACCAAAAGAGATCAATTTGTAAATATGGCCTGGTAGTGTTATATATATATAACACTTATGTATGTGTGTGTGTATATATATATATATATATATATATATATATACACACACACAAAATTTGTTGTATGTAATAAATATAACAAAATACATTATATATAAATAAAAAGGAAAATTTACAAAACCATATAAATACATGAGCAGATCTGTTTCAATACGAATGAAAGGAGGCTAATTAAATATGTCTCTGTAATAGTAAACATATAAAGACAGTGAAGCAATGTACATGAAATTTGGGGGACAAAAGGAATACGACACCAGAGTTCTATGACAGTTGGCTGAATAGTTAAGTAAAGGCAATAAGAATTTCTCAGATGGAGGGCTAGGAAAGGACTCCTCCCCGTTAAAATTTAAGCTACATATGGAAAAGATATCAGTTGTTTTAGTACTGTTTACTCAAGCAATAAATGACTGCATAAAAATGAAGTAAAATTTGAAAATAGAAAAAGGCCGACAAAACACATCCAAGAATATGAAAAAAAGGAAAAGAAAGCCAACTCAAAGCAAACAAGCAAAGCAGCTCAAAGCAAACCAGCTCAAAGCAAGAAAAAGGAAAAGAAAGCCAACTCAAAATGATGTAATTTGTATTGCTTTCCCTCCAATAAGATTTGTTTTGTCATAGGGGTTTCATAGATAGAACATTAGAGGCAATTTTAATCTGAAGAGTTTCATCTCTTGTATGTATGGCTCTTTCCAGTTTTCTGACTGAATTACTAGTTAAGCTCAATAGAATGAATAATCTTTAAAGATCTGTTAAAAGATAAAACATATATGCAAAAAAAGATAGAAGAAAAATATTTTGGTGAGTAAGAAGCTAAAAAAAGGATTTCAGACTAATTGAAGATATTGAGATGGCATGTAAATGAGTATTACTTTCTTATAATTGATCAAATTAATGACAAATCATAAATAAAGAACTAAGCATCCTGTTTCAAAAGGAAACAAACATGAAAGAATTTTAAGACTGAGGAAACAAAAATTATAGAATGCTAGAACTTTAAACAAAAAAGCAAATAAAAGAGATAAGTTTATGCTTGGGAAGTGACTTTTAATTCCATTTTATTTCCTATTTAGGTGAAGGCACTGATTGGAGAACTCTGCAAAATAATGTTAAATCTGTATTCCAAAGAATTAGTAGGTTCTGGAGGACATAATGTGATGTAAATGCGATACTTTATTTTCTTTTGCAGCACTTGCATAAGATATTCACCTGCTATTGCTTTTTGCTAATTTCAAAAGAATCCACTTGAGATGCATTTTAGAAATAGCCACTATAAAACATAGATATACTGAGTTATATAAGCATAGTGAAATTGTTACATTACAAGACATAGTTAATAAATAGTATCAGAACCCATCATCAAACACTATAAAATGTTCACATATAGGTAAGATTTCAAATCTGATGTCTTAATCATTTAAATATTTATTCTATTTACAGTGTTTCTGGAAATGGACCAGCATACAAAGCCCCCAGGGTAGCTATAGAAAAGCAACTCCAGCAAGGAATTTTCCCAGTTAAGAGTGGCAGAAAGGTATCGTGCATGAAGAGTGCTCTTCTCCTTAAAGGAAAGAATCTCTCCAGAAGCATTTCTGATAAACAGCAGTCCACCACACCAAATCAACACCAGTTACAAACGGACAGATGTTTGTTTGGAAATCAGGTACCACAAACACCCTCAAATCTTAGCAATGCAAATCACAGGACAGGAGTGTCATTTTCTTTTTCCAAAAAAGTGCATCTAAAATTAGAATCTTCAGCATCAGTTTTCAGTGAGAACACAGAAGAAACCCACGACTGTAACAAGTCACCCGTCTATAAAACAAAACAAACCACAGAGAAATGCATGCGCTGCAGGTTTGCAAATGAAGATACACACCTCACTAAGGAAAAAGATAGAAACATCTTATCAAGCCATCTGGAAAGTATTTTACACAATCCCTTCTCCGTAAGTTCTGAAATTTTGCAAGACAAAAATGACTCTGTTGATGAAACACTAGAAGATTCGATTGGCATTCATGCTTCGTTCAGTAAATCTAACATTCATCTTTCAGATGTGGATTTTACTCCTTCCAGCAGAGCAAAGGAAACTAGAAATACAGTGAGGAACGCTTCAGAAAACCTCAATAATCACTCGTGCCAAGCAAATGTTTCCTCCAGCCCACCAAACATTTACAAGCACAGTGATGCCAGGATATTTGAATGTTTGGATGAGCTTCCATCAATAGAGCCAAGTGAACAAAGCAGTACAGTTCATCTGAATCCCAACTCCAGAAAGGAGAAGAAAGAAAAGTCATTAGATAAAATAGAAAGAGTTAGCAGAAATGTACAAGGTCTTGTGAGAGAGGCATATCCCCGTGATGTGAAGTCCAAACAACTGCCTTATCTCCACGTACAAAGCAAGGATGGCCATACCACTCTCCAGTGGCCTACAGAACTGCTTCTCTTTACAAAAACAGAGCCCTGTATCTCTTATGGCTGCAACCCATTATATTTTGATTTTAAGCTTTCTCGAAACACAAAGGATGGCCATTATCCAGAGGACTTAAAAACAGAATTGCTGAAAGAGCCCTCAGAAATGAAGACTACAATGGAAAACCAAGTCTCAGGTTTAATTAAAGACCAACAAAAACTGATCCAAGAAGATAATCCGTCTCTGAAACCAAAGATGATGTTAGCTAATCCAGATTGGGAAAATTTCCAGAGAAAATGTAATTTGGGCTACAACAATTCTAAGCCCAGCGCGAGTGAACATAATTTTAGTGCAAGTGATTTGGAAATGAAAAATCCTGAAGTGCCTGCTTACCGTGATATCTCTCTAAAGAATTGTGTAAGAAAGAATAATAATAGTGATAATGAACTTAAGGAACCTTCAAGGGCCCATTGGCAAAGCTGCCAAAGGGCAATTCTAAATGATGCAAATGAGGGCCTATCTTTTTCTCCTTATATCTCTAGGACTAAAAAACATAAACCGATTTCCTGTGATCCTCATTTGGATTTTGAAGATGGGAATAAATTCACCTGGAATTCTAGTCCTTACACAGTAAGGGGCCACAGTGACCATGGAAAGGACTTCAGTGTAATTTTGAATAGTAACCACATCAGTATGACCAGCAGGGTTTCTGGATGTGGAAAAGCAAGTTACAAGAGAAGTTCTCCAAAGGTGTCTGTGAATACATGTTCTAGCCCTTCAGACACATCCCCTGGCAGTACATCCAGCTTGAGAAGTACTTGTTCAAAGCATAGGTCCAGTAGTCATGGTAGAGGTAACTTGCTCTACTTTTGTAAAAGAGAACACAACTCAGTCGACAGGCACAAACGGAAACGCCGAAAGCACAGCTGTCTCTTCTTATCTGATGAGCTAGCAAAGAGTGACTGCTCACAGTCTGAAACCCGGAGTGACAGGGGCTGCAAGTTGTGGGAATCAGTTAAAAATGAAAAATATTCAAAACATGGTTATGGTCGCTGCAGAGGAAAATATAAACTGGGCAAAAATCAACAATTTTCAGGGTCAAAATCCAAGAGAATCACCCGTTGTGATTCTAGCTCACGGTTTTCTTGTGCTGGAAACAGTGAAAATCCACCTAATTGCCAGGGACCTCAGCACAGCAGATTGGGCTCTTACTCAAGAGAGAAAATGTATTACTTAAATAAAAGTGAAAGAAGTCAACCGTCTTTGGACAGCCCTCATATTTGTTATCTGGAAAAAGTAAAACCCATGCAATGTAACTCTGGGAATATCAGCTGTCTTCTAAAGAACTGTTCAAGCAGCCCTTCAGAAACCACAGAGTTGAACACTGTAGAAGGAGAGAGGACTCCCCTGACAGCCAAAGGTCTTTTAGAAAGAGTACAAGCCAAGAAATGTCAGGAACAATCAACTCATTTTGAGGTCTCTTCAAACAGCTGTAAAAATGAATCAGAGGCTCCTTCACAAATCCAATGCGCAGTGCGATTTACACCACCAGGCTGTAACAGACATGCATTGCCTTTGTCTGAAAAAATACAGAACACAAGTAGAAGAAGAAAGGATAAAGGTAGTGCAATGCAAAGAACTATTGACAAAGACAAAGTCAAAAATTCCCAGACAAATGATTTTACTGTTTTAGTAGACACTGATTGTGATGATCATCTTTCTAAAGGTATAATTCACGTAGTAGCAGAGTCTCAGTTACCAAACATGAAAAAGTTTCCAACAACAAAAGAACAATCAGAGTCATTAATTAGTGAAGTCCAACCTTTTATTCAAAGCTGTGACCCAGTACCAAAAGATTTCCCTGGTGCTTTCTCATCTAATAGATATACTGGTGTTACTGATTCAACAGAGACCAAAGAGGACCAAATAAATCTAGACTTACAGGATGTAAGCATGCATATGAATCAGGTAGAGGGGAATATAAACTCTTACTATGACAGAACTATGCAGAAGCATGACAAAGTAGCAGATGACTTAGAAGTGTGTCATAAATCTCTCTCTCCCCCATTAATTCAACAGCCCATAACATTTTCACCTGATGAAATAGATAAATATAAGCTCCTACAGCTACAAGCCCAGCAGCATATGCAGAAACAGCTCCTATCAAAGCATCTTCGAGTTGTGCCTGCTGCAGGGCCCACTGCCTTCTCTCCAGCCTCTGCTATACAGACAGTTCCAGGTCACCAGCAGGCTTCTCTCACCACCATCCACCACACGTTCCTGCAGCATTTTGTTTCGGCTTCCATAAATGCCCATAGCAGTCACCTCCCTATAGCTCATCTGCATCCTCTTTCCCAGCCACATTTTAATCCATTCACATTTTCAACTCTGACTCCAACCATCATCCCTGCACACCCCACTTTCTTAGCGGGTCATCCCCTGCACTTGGTCACTGCTGCTCCCTGCCACCCATCTCACGTAACACTTCAGCCCCTGCCCCCTGCAGCATTTATCCCCACATTGTTTGGCCCTCACTTCAACCCGGCCACAACTTCTATCATCCACTTGAATCCTTTAATTCAACCACTATTTCAAGGTCAAGGTCTTTGCCATCATTCTTGCTCCAGTCAGATGCAACCATTAAATGGAGTGAAAGAGGCCTTAAATGTGTCAGCTCACTTGAACTAACAGGTGTTAAAGCCCCTCTTCTGGATAAATAAAACAAATTGTCACTACCTACAAAATTATGTATTTAAAGTGGTCTGATTATTATAAGATTTAAAATAGTGGTACCAATGCAAAATGTGACCAATATAGAAATATGAACTGAATTGCCAATGTTGAAATACAAGCATTTTAAGGATTTCTTTTAATTTGCAAAAATAATTGGACAAATTTAAAGTAGTTTGATGGAAAGGTAGAGGGAAACATGTTAAAGATATTTTTGAATGAGTTCTCAGTGTTATAAAAAATAGGAAAAATGTTAGGCAGATCATTAATATTACAAAGAAAATTAAATGAAACATAATACTCTATCTTCTAGGTGTTCGTTGAACGAGTGAACAAGTGAATGAATGAATGCATATTTGGTTTTATTTATCAGGTAATAATAAAAGGTCAGTGAAAGAAAATTATGTGTTAAAAATTGTTCGTATGGTTCACTGTCGACTAACCTTTCAATCAATACAATGTTTCAACCAATATAAACTATATTTTCATAGGAAATAAGAGATGGCAAGAAATTTTCTGACTAATTCAAATTGAAAACTACTCTTCAATGCAAAAGAGTCTTATGCAGATTGTATGGCTGAGTTTCTGTGGAAGATTGAATTAACTTCATTTCACACACTTCTATGTCAAGAGAATTTTGTAATTGTAAGAATCACCAACATCTAAAATTAATAATGTTTAATTTTTGTATAAGAAAACATATATAAACTATCATTAGTATTTGATAATGCAAAATAAAAAAATAAAGTATACTCAGAGTAATATTTTGTATATATTGGTCAAACTTTCAAATATTATTGGGGCTAAAATGTTAAGTTTTCTTTATTCTCCTACTCAGAAATCTGTGTTCAGCCAACATATGTATAACTGGAGAGGTAAAGCTTTGGAAATGTCAAAAATTTTACATGATATTTATTGAGAAAAATCTTAAAAGTATTCAGTGTATTTTGTTCAATTTTACTAGATATTTATAAAATACCATGAATGATGATGAATAAAATCACCATTCCTATAATTTTGCAAATGATTTTAAACATTCATCCAAAATGTTTTCTGACCCACAGAATTTGCATTTCTTATATCTGTATTTCTCAGTGGCCCTCCAGTTGTTTATTATTTTATATTCTTAAAAGAAAGAAAACTTGTGTGGCTGAACATTCCCCATAAGCATGGGTTTCAGAGGAAGTCAAATTAAACAAAAACAGAGGTAATCAGTCATCACTACTGTGTGTTTGATGATGCAAACTCCTCTACCGCTAGAAGATGAGAAGGATGGCTTATACAGCCTTGGCTTCACAGGAATGAGAGCTGTACTTACTGAAGGTCTACTGTGCACCAAGATAGGTTGAGCACTAAGCCCTCATTATCTCATTTACTCTTCACAAATGTATTGATATTTTGAGATCAGTATTATCATTCCTCTGTACAGATGAGGAAAATGAAGTTGAAAGATTAAGTTCTTAACACTTGAAAACAGTAGGAAAGGACATCTTTGATGCTGGTGAGGGAGAGATGAAGAGAGAAGAGAGAGAGAGAGAGAGAATAAAGTGAACTAAAAACTTTAACATAAACAATGTAGTTTCCTAGCTATCACCAGAAACTTGTGGGATGGAAATTTTGACTGGAGTATGGCAGTGAAAAAGCCTAGCTTAACTAAAAGGAATAGAAAAATGGAAACAAGACATCAAATAGCAAGAAATTCTATACCTGTGTGGAACTCCATAAAAGTGATTATAAGAGAACATTGATAAACATTGAGTGGATTCAAAAAAAGTGAAATAAATGGAATATTTCTTATAAAAGTAGATGACAAGTGGCCCAGCACATAAAAGGAAAAGTAATGTGGATGACTGTTTCCTAAAACAGATTACAAAGCTGATGTAGCGCTAAGACAGAGTAATTATGGGAATTCACTAGAAGTCTTATTATGAAAAAGACAGCACCTGGTTAATATTTATAATTCTCTTGGTGACAGTTTAACCTCTCAGAAGGTTAGAATAGAGAACCTCTACTGGGCACTTAATTTTGACTAACAAGGATAGATTGATATGAATTGATGGCATGGAAATGACTATCTTATATTATCAGCAATGAAAATGTTCACTGGATATACTTACTGTCTTGGACTAAGGGAAAGAAGACTTTACCATTTAAATAAAAGATAACTTGTACTCCAGGGTAGGAAATTATAAAAGTTGTAGCATCACATGAGTAAAGCTACCATTACAAAAGATTCCAATGAGGCAGAAAAATGTAGTCCTTTAAACAGTCCAATATAAACTGAATGAGGAAAACATTCAGAGTAATTGTTCAAGTACCATACGTACATAAACAGTAAGACAATAGCTATGGATCAAAAATGAACAGAGATTAAGTCAATGCCTTTTAAATATCCCATTTATTGGGAAAATCAAAAGATTTTTTTTTGCTTCTGCATACTGCCAGGCAGATGATCTAATAACAACAACAACAATAATAATAAAGTAGTGTTACTTAAATCTGATTTTGTTTTGTTTTCCCTATTAAGGAGAAAGTTCTTCAAAGTGGAAATTATAGAACCAACATGGATAAGAGTTTTGGAACATACAGAGAAAATTATTTCCTTGCCATTTCAAATAAGTTTGAATCTTCACATTTACAAGAATCTTACCATAGAATATTAAAATTTCCTGAAGAAGACCTCATGACATCAATCGTCCTTGAGAAATTAGGCAGACTGGAAGAGAAATTAGAACAAGCATCTCTACTTTTATGAAAGGAACAATATTTAATATAGGTATTACTGATTTAAAAGTTAGCATATTTATAGAGAAAAATTTAAGCAGAGTGTTTAATGAAGATGAAAAGATAATCATTAGTAACCCTAACAGGTATGCTAAAAACAAATAGTACAAAAACATAAGTATTTTATTTTTCCTTTATTCACTTTATTTTCTTTCTCATTTAACAAGTGTATATTAAGGGCCATGTGCTAGGCAGTAATCTAACTGGTGTTGATATAATAATAATCAAAACGAGAAATAATGCCATAATATAATTTAATTCTAATTGAGTCATGCAGACAAAAACCAGAATAGACAAGTGATATGACGCTATGCCAGATGATGATAAACACTGCTGAGGAAAATAAATAGGGAAAAGTAGATAACGGTGCTTGGGCAGGAGTAGTGGCTAAAGTACAATTTGAAATAGGGTAGTCAGAGGAAGCTTCACGGTGAAAGTGGTATTTCAGCAAAGACCTGAAGGAAGTGAGCATTCTAGGCTAAGAGAAGACCAGGTTTCAACAACTCGTTGGGTATGCTTGTCATACTTAAAAGATAGTATGAGAACATAGTATGTGCCTGGGAAAGAAGGTTTCAGAGACAGAATTATGGGAGATAAGGTCAGAGAAAAAATTTTGGAGCAAAATCATGTGGGATCATGCCAACCATTATAATGACTGGCTTCTACTGTGAGGTGGAAACTATTGGATAACTTTAACAGATGAGCAACGTGATTCTTCTTAGATTTTACCAGGGTCGTTCAGCTATTGCATTGTGAATAATTGCTAGGGGAGTGAAGATTGGAGTACGAAGGCCAATTAGTAGGTTGAAATGTTTCAGGCAAGAGAATGCAGTGACTTGCTCAGTGATAGTCTAATGGAAATGTTGAGATGTGGTGAGACTCTGGATTTATTTTGAAGGTAGGGCTGAGAAAATGTGCTTCATATTGGGCGTAAGGTATAAGACAAAGAAAGGAATCAGAGGTGATATATCAGTACTTTTTGCACAAGCAACTAGGAGGATGGATTTACTGATAACTGAAATACAGAATACTGTGGGAGGAACAGGAGAGGAGAGGAGGATTGGTTTAAATATTCTATTTGAGATGCCTGTTAAATATTGAAGTGGAGATATTGAGTTGGTAGTTGGAAATATGAATCTGAAGTTTGAGTAGAGTGTGAAAAGAACAAATACTTTCAGGAATTATTAAAGTATAGAAAGAATCTGAAACCATTAGCCTGGGTAATACCAACAGGGGTAGGTAGGGTGGATAAAATATTCAGAGACTGTGCCCTAGTTCACTCTGATTTTAAGAGTGGAAGTAGAAGGAACCATATATCCATTCTTTTTCAGATATTTTTCCCATAAAAACGAGACCATGATGAACTTCCAAGTTTCATAGGAAAAAATCAGAACAATGTGTGCCTATAAGGCAAGTAAAGAAAGTGACTCAAAGAAGTGAGAGTGATCAACCCTGTCACATGTTGCTGAGTCAGGTAAGAAGAGGATAGAAAATTAAGTATCCTTTTAGTTCCGTGAGCTTGGTTGTTACCTTGACCAGAGACATTGTGATGAAGTGGGTAGTTGGGGGCAAAAGATAGTAAAATGTGTGGGTATTTTATAGAGAGACATTTTATGATTCTTATAAATATCCTTATGGACAATAGTCAGTGCTATATGACAAATGTGCTTTAATTGCTAGGTAAACAACTATACCCCAAGAGTATTGAGACTTGGACTAATTTCATTTTCGAGGGAGGGTTGTAGAGACTGGTTACAAGTCTTTGCGTTGTAGTCTGTTATATTCAACATTTCATAAAACGTGGACAAAATCATGGAAGGCATGTCTAACAGATAGGAGGAAAACACAAACCCAAGAGGATCAGGAATGGAGTGAATGGCACAATACCATGTGAAAAAAATTCAAAAATCATAAAAATGGGACAAAATTTGAAAGGTGAAATTCAGCACGAATAAATGTCAAATCATACATTTATCTTTAATTAACAGAGTCTTGTACACATAGATTGTTGAGGAGACAGAGCCTAATTCTAGTTTATCAGTAAGATGAAGGGTTTAGTAGATTACAAGCACCATGGGACACAGTGATGTTAAGAAGCTGGTGAAAAGTTATGAAATATTAGGTTATTCTAAAGGAATTATACAGAATTAGAAAAATGGCATTATTTTAAGTTTTTAAAATTACTTTTATTAATATATAATTTATGTAACATTAAGGTGTAAACCATAATGATTTGATATTTGCATATATTGCAAAATGATCATCACAATAAGTCCATTTAACATTCATCACCATATGTAGATACAAATTTTTTTTCATGATGAGTACTTTTATTATTTTTTAACATCTTTATTGGAGTATAATTGCTTTACATTGTTGTGTTAGTTGCTACTGTATAACAAAGTGAATCAGCTATATGTATATGTATATCCCCATATCCCCTCCCTCTTGTGTCTCCCTCCCACCCTCCCTATCCCACCCCTCTAGGTGGACACAAAGCACTGAGCTGGTCTCCCTGTGCTATGCCGTTGCTTCCCACTAGCTATCTATTTGACATTTGGTAGTGTATTTATGTCAATGCCACTCTCTCACTTCGTCCCAGCTTACCCTTCCCCCTCCGCATGCCCCCACGTCCATTCTCTATGTCTATGTGTTTATTCCTGTCCTGCCCCTAGGTTCCTCAGAACCATTTTCTTCTTTTTTTTTTTTCTTAAATTCCATATATATGTGTTAGCATATGATATTTGCTTTCTCTTTCTGACATACTTTACTCTGTATGACAGACTCTAGGTCCATCCACCTCACTACAAATAACTCAATTTCGTTTCCTTTTATGGCTGAGTAATATTCCATTGTATATATATATGCCACATCTTCTTTATCCATTCATCTGTGAATGGACACTTAGGTTGCTTCCATGTCCTGGCTATTGTAAATAGAGCTGCAATGAACATTGTGGTACATGACTCTTTTTGAATTATGGTTTTCTCAGGGTATACACCCAGTAGTGGGATTGCTGGGTCATATGGTAGTTCTATTTTTGGTTTTTTAAGGAACCTCCATGCTGTTCTCCATAGTGGCTATATCAATTTACATTCCCACCAACACTGCAAGAGAGTTCCCTCTTCTACACACCTCTCCAGCATTTATTGTTTGTACATTTTTTGATGATGACCATTCTGACCGGTATGAGGTGATACATAATTTTAGTTTGGATTTTCATTTCTCTAATTATTAGTGATGTTGAGCATCCTTTCATGTGTTTGTTGGCAATCTGTATATCTTCTTTGGAGAAATGTCTATTTAGGTCTTCTGCCCATTTTTTGGATTGGGTTGTTTGCTTTTTGATATTGAGCTGCATGAGCTGCTTGTATATTTTGGAGATTAATGCTTTGTCAGTTCTTCACTTGCAAATATTTTCTCCCATTCCGAGGGCTGTCTTTTCATCTTGTTTATGGTTTCCTTTGCTGTGCAAAAGCTTTTCAGTTTCATTAGGTCCCATTTGTATATTTTTGTTTTTATTTCCATTTCTCTAGGAGGTGGGTCAAAAACGATCTTCTTGTGATTTATGTCACAGAGTTTTCTGCCTATGTTTTCCTCTAGGAGTTTTATAGTGTCTGGGCTTACATTTAGATCTTTAATTCATTTTGAGTTTATTTTTGTGTATGGTGTTAGGGAGTGCTCTAATTTCATTCTTTTACATGTAGCTGTCCAGTTTTTCCAGCACCACTTACTGTAGAGGCTGTCTTTTCTCCATTGTATACTCTTGCCTCCTTTATCAAAGATAAGGTGACCATATGTGTGTGGGTTTATCACTGGGCTTTCTATCCTGTTTCCATTGATCTGTATTTCTCTTTCTGTGCCAGTACCATACTGTCTTGATTACTGTAGCCTTATAGTATAGTCTGAAGTCAGGAAGCCTGATTCCTCCAGCTCCGTTTTTCTCTCTCAGGATTGCTCTGGCTATTCAGGTTCTTTTGTGTTTCCATACAAATTGTGAAATTTTTTTTCTAGTTCTGTGAAAAATGTCATTGGTAGATTGATAGGGATTGCACTGAATCTGTAGATTGCTTTGGGTAGTATAGTCATTTTCACAATGTTGATTCGGCCAATACAAGAACATGGTATATATTTCCATCTGTTTATATCATCTTTAATTTATTTCATCAGTGTCATAGATTTCTGCATACAGGTCTTTTGTCTCCTTAGGTAGGATTATTCCTAGGTATTTTATTATTTTTGTTGCAATGGTAAATGGGAGTGTTTCCTTAATTTTTCTTTCAGACTTTTCATCATTAGTGTATAGGAATGCAAGCAATTTCTGTGCATTAATTTTGTATTCTGCTACTTTACCAAGTTCATTGATTAGTTCTAGTAGTTTTCTGGTAGCATCTTTAGGACTCTCTATGTACACTATCATGTGATCTGCAAACAGTGACAGTTTTACTTCCTCTTTTCCAATTTGAATTCCTTTTATTTCTTTTTCTTCTTTGATTGCTGTGGCTAAAACTTCCAAAACTATGTTGAATAATAATGATGAGAGGGGGCAACTTTGTCTTGTTCCTCATCTTAGTAGAAATGGTTTCAGTGTTTCACCATTCAGAATGATGTTGGCTGTGGGTTTGTCATATGTGGTCTTTATTATGTTGAGGTAAGTTCCCTCTATGCCTACTTTCTGAAGGGTTTTTATCATAAATGGGTGTTGAATGTTGTCAGAAGCTTTTTCTGCATCTATTGAGATGATCATATAGATTTTATTCTTCAATTTGTTTATATGGTTTATCACATTGATTCATTTGTGTATATTGAAGAATCCTTGCATTCCTGTGATAAACCCCACTTGATCCTAGTGTACGATCCTTTTAATGTGCTGTTGGATTCTGTTTGTTGAGGATTTTTGCATCTTTGTTCATCAGGGATATTGGCCTGTAGTTTTTTTTCTTTGTGACATCTTTGTCTGGTTTTCATGTCAGGGTGATGCCGGCTTTGTAGAATGAGTTTGGTAGTGTTCCTCCCTCTGCTATACTTTGGAAGAGTTTGATAAGAATAGATGTTAGATATTCTCTAAATGTTTGATAGAATTTGCCTGTGAAGCCATCTGGTCCTGGGCTTTTGTTTGTTGGAAGATTTTAATTCACAGTCTCAATTTCAGAGATTGGTCCATTTATATTTTCTATTTCTTCCTGGTTTAGTCATGGAAGTTTGTGCTTTTCTAAGAATTAGTCCGGTTCTTCCAGGTTGTTGCTTTTATTAGCATACAGTTGCTTGTAGTAATCTCTCATGATCCTTTGTATTTCTGCAGTGTCAGTTGTTACTTCTCCTTTTTCATTTCTAATTCTATTGATTTGCGTCTTCTCCCTTTTTTTCTTGCTGAGTCTGACTAGTAGTTTTTCAATTTTGTTTCTCTTCTAAAAAAACCAGCTTTTAGTTTTATTCATCTTTGCTCTTGTTTCCTTCATTTCTTTTGCATTTATTTCTTTTTTTTTTTTTTTTTTTGCGATACATGGGCCTCTCACTGTTGTGGCCTCTCCCGTTGTGGAGCACAGGCTCCGGACGCGCAGGCTCAGCGGCCATGGCTCATTGGGCCCAGCCACTCTGCGGCACGTGGGATCTTCCCAGACCGGGGCACGAACCCGTGTCCCCTGCATCGCCAGGCGGACTCTCAACCACTGCGCCACCAGGGAGGCCCTGCATTTATTTCTGAACTGATCTTTATGATTTCTTTCCTTCTGCTAATTTGGGTTTGTTTAATTCTTTCTCTAATCGCTTTAGGTGCAAGTTTAGGTTGTTTATTTGAGATGTTTCTTGTTTCTTGAGGTAGCATTGTATTGTTATAAACTTCCCTCTTAGAACTGCTATTGCTGCATCCCATAGGTTTTGGATCGTCGTGTTTTCACTGTCATTTGTTTCTAGGTATTTTTGGATTTCCTTTTTGATTTCTTCAGTTATCTTGGTTATTTCGTAGTGTGTTGTTTAGCCTCCATGTGTTTGTATTTTTTACAGATTTTTTCCTGTAATTGATATCTAGTCTCATAGCGTTGTGGTCAGAAAACATGCTTGATACAATTTCAATTTTCGTAAATTTACCAAGGCTTGATTTGTGACCCAAGATATGATCTATCCTGGAGAATCTTCCATGAGCACTTGAGAAGAAAGTGTATTCTGTAGTTTTGGGATGGAATGCCCTATAAATATCAATTAAGTCCCTCTTGTTTAATGTATCATTTAAATCTTTTGCTTCCTTATTTATTTTCATTTTGATGATCTGTCCATTGGTGAAAGTGGGGTGTTGAGGTCCCCTACTATGATTGTGTTCCTAGCGATTTCCCCTTTTATGGCTGTTAGCATTTGCCTTATGTATTGAGGTGATCCTATGTTGGGTGCAGAAATATTTACAATTGTTATATCTTCTTCTTGGATTGATCCCTTGATCATTTTGTAAGCGTCCTTCTTTGTCTCTTGTACTAGTTTTTATTTAAAGTCTATTTTGTCTGATATGAGAATTGCTACTGCAGCTTTCTTTTGATTTCCATTTGCATGGAATATCTTTTTCCATCCCCTCATTTTCAGTCTGTATGTGTCCCTAGGTCTGAAGTGGGTCTCTTGTAGACAGCATATATATACAGGTCTTGTTTTTGTATCCATTCAGCCAATCTGTGTCTTTTGGTTGGAGCATTTAGTCCATTTACATTTAAGGTAATTATTGACATGTATGCTCCTATTACCATTTTCTTAATTGTTTTGTGTTTGTTATTGTAGGTCTTTTCCTTCTCTTATTTATGCTGCCTAGAAAATTTCCTTTAGCATTTGTTGTAAAGCTGTTTTGGTAGTGCTGAATTCTCTAAGCTTTTTCTTGTCTGTGAAGGTTTTGATTTCTCTGTCGAATCTGAATGAGATCCTTGCTGGGTAGAGTAATCTTGTTTGTACGTTTTTCCCTTTCATCACTTTAAATATATCCTGCCAGTCCCTTCTGGCTTGCAGAGTTTCTGCTGAAAGATCAGCTGTTAACCTTGTGAGGATTCCCTTGTATATTATTTGTTGCTTTTCCCTCACTGGTTTTAATATTTTTTATTTGTATGTAATTTTTGATAGTTTGATTAATATGTGTCTTGGCATGTTTCTCCTTGGATTTATCTTGTATGGGACTCTCTGCACTTCCTGGACTTGACTATTTCCTTTCCCATGTTAGGGAATTTTCAATTGTAATCTCTTCAATTATTTTCTCAGACCCTTTCTTTTTCTCTTCTTCTTCCAGGAGCCCTATAATTCGAATGTTTGTGCATTTAATGTTGTCCCAGAGGTCTCTGAGACTGTCTGCAATTCATTTCATTCCTTTTTCTTTATTCTGCTTTGTGTAGTTATTTCCACTATTTTATCTTCCAGGTCACTTATCCATTCTTCTGTCTCAGTTATTCTGCTCTTGATGCATTCTAGAGAATTTTTATTGCATTTATTGTGTTGTTGATCATTGTGTGTTTGCTCTTTAGTTCTTCTAGGTCCTTGTTAAACCTTTCTTGTATTTTCTTTGTTTTATTTCCAAGATTTTGGATCATCTTTACTATCATTACTCTGAATTCTTTTTCAAGTAGACTGCCTGTTTCCTCTTCATTTTTTGGTCTGGTGGGTTTTTACCTTGCTGCTTCATCTACTGTGTGTTTATCTGTCTTCTCATTTTCCTTAACTTACTATGTTTGGGGTCTCCTTTTTTCAAGCTGCCAGTTCATAGTTCCCATTGTTTTTGGTGTCTGCCCCCAGTGGCTACGGATTTTTCTGTGGGTTGTGTAGACTTCCTGGTGGAGGGGAATAGTGCCTGTGTTCTGGTGGATGAGGCTGGATCTTGTCTTTCTGGTGGGCCGGACTGTGTCCAGTCATGTGTTTTGGGGTGTCTGTGAACTTATTATGATTTTAGGAAACCTCTCTGCTAATGGGTGGGGTTGTGTTCCTGTCTTGCTAGTTGTTTGGCATAGTGTGTCCAGCACTGTAGCTTGCTGGTTGTTTAGTGGAGCTGGGTCTTTGTGTTGAGATGGAGATCTCTGGGAGAGCTTTTGGCATTTGATATTATGTGGAGCCAGGAGGTCTCTGGTGGACCAATGTCCTGAACTCGGCTCTCCCACCTCAGAGGCACAGACCTGACCCCTGCCTGGAGCACCAAGACCCTGTCCGCTATCCAGCTTTGTAAAACATTCAGGTTCAGCTATTTTGCATTACATTTGACCCATCCATTCATTACTGGTTTCTCATTAAATTCTGGGTGACAACCTTAGGCTTCTAAAAATGCATCTAAGCATCCACTGCATAGAAGTCTGATTTTCTCCTGTTGTAATTCACTTTCTAGTCCTTGCACATTGGCTCTGTTAGGTCACTTTTTTGATGCTCAGCAAGGCTCCTCTCCACTCCAGTCAGCAGCTCATTCCCTGCCTTAAGGGGGAAGATCAGACAGAGGGGAAAGGTTTCTCACTGTGGTTTTGTTTTTTATTTCCCAGATCTTACACACACATATTGGCTATCTGTATGACTTCTTTGCAAAAATGTCTATTCAGGACCTCTGCCCATTTGTTAATCAGAATTTTCTTTTGCTGTTGAGTTGTGTGAATTCTTTATATATATTGAATGTTAACACCTTATCAGATGTATGACTTGCAAATATTTTCTCCTATTCAGTAGGTTGCCTTTTCATTTCATTGATGGTTTCCTTTGTTGTGCAGGAGCTTATTAGTTTGATGTAGTGCTGCTTGTTTATTTTTGCTTTTATAGCCTTAGCTTTTGGTGCCAAATCCAAAATATCATCATTGGGACCTAAGTCAAGGAGCTTACCACCTATGTTTTCTTCTAGAAGTTTTATGGTTTCAGATCTTACGTTGAAGTCTAATCCATTTTGAGTTAATTTTTTGTGTGTCATGTAAGATAGCACTTCAGTTTATTCTTTAAGGGTATTTTTTTGAACTTGGGGGAAAAAAGACCACTTGTGGAAAACTATGTATTGTTTTAGGACACAATTATTTTTTTTAATATTTTTATTTATTTATTTGGTTGTGCCAGGTCTTAGTTGTGGCAGGCGGGCTCCTTAGTTGCAGCTCGCTGTCTCCTTAATTGTGGTGTGTGAGCTCTTAGTTGTGGCATGCATGTGGGATCTAGTTCTCTGACCAGGGATCAAACCTGGGCCCCCTGCATTGGGAGTGCCGAGTCTTAACCACTGCACCACCAGGGAAGTCCCTGTTCTGGGACACAATTTAAGAGAGTTATTCGTGAACTGAAATGGATCCATAAGTGGCAGACCTGGCCAATTAAGAGACCAGATTAATTTTATTTTTTTACACTGATGAATCATATGAGTTCTATGAATTTACAAAAATTATTAACTGAATACAAGTTCAATTTTCAAATATTTTAGAGAAATATTAGGTTAAATAGTTTTATTTCTTTACTTTGGCATATCTCAGAATATTTGACAAGCAGTATCCACTAGACATTTTCAGAAGAAGAATAGAATATATTGAATTTCCAAAAGTAATGATAACAGAAATATATATATCATTTGCCTATGCACCATCTCATGGAATTAATGTTTTGTAGAACAGACTCTGGGAATTGCCATGTGAAAAATGAAACCAATGTGTGCATTCCAAAGAAAAGAACACTTGCTGAGGAAAGAGATAGATGGGAATAACTTTCTAACTTTAAATATCTGAAAGGTAGCACAGAGCTGTGTACTGTGGAAGATCATATTCATTCTCTTTAGGGCAGAAAAAGTAAATATTACAAAAAGGTTGGTGTTGACTCAACATGAAGAATAACTTGACAATTTGAGTTATTTGTATTAAGTTGTAAAATCTGCATCCTGAAACATTTAAGAACTTTTTCACATTTGGATGAGCAAAAAGCTTAGCGATTTTCAGAATACTTTTCCCAGAATTTTGCTTGTGATCAATGATATATCCAGTTATTCTCTAGGGTAATTTCCAAATTTCAGATGGTTGATTCATAGGGCTTAGTTTTGGATTAACATTTTTCTTCTGATCATCATTTTTCTCCTGATATGTTACTGCTATAGAGAACATTCTGAGCCATGCTCTTACTTCCCCCAAATTAGTCAGTGTGGGCTCAAACATTTTATTTTTTATTTCACTTAAGCAAAGCAGACTTTGAAAGAAAATGAAATAGCAAGAAGTCTAATTATATATTGAATTCTAAAATAGATTATTTTTTTTAATTGCCACTGTGATGAATTATATTTTCAGCTCTGTTTCTTTCCACTTACACAATTATTTATTTAACAGTTGATTTTCAGCGTTAAACCTCTTTTATGCCTATTGCTTGGTATTTATGGGATAATTCTTTTTATGCGATTACTCTTTCACACTTGACTCATAGAGGCAAGTTTTTGTATGTGTCTTAAATTATAGATGCTTAATTAAAAACTGAAAATGTTTTAAGAAAGACTGTAAAATCTTTACACACACACACACACACACACACGCACACACACACACCTATCTATATATTTTTCTTAGAGGTTAAGAATGAGCCTAGCCCCCCTGGATTCAAGGGATAGTTAGACAAATGCTTTGTATGAAGAACTGTAAATTTGAAAAACTTCATCTACTTTTTCATTCCCTGCCATATTCAGCAAGAAGAATTAGAGTGAGTTATAAAAAAACTATATTTCAATATTTCCTTTGAGTTCACTTTTATATATGATATAAAATATAGAAAAGAATTAGAATATAGGGAATAGTTTGGAAAGTTGAAAGTTCCCAGTTCCCAGGATTTTTTCCTTAGGCAGACGTTTCACGAAATGATCCCCTGAAATTTCCATTTCATTCACAGAAAGTGGATTTGACAGTGACTCCTTTTATTCAGTTTTTGCCAGGACTTAATGGAATCTCCCTGTTTTCTCTGAATAGAAATATATTCAAAGAAACTAGTCCTATACAGCTTTCCCATTAAATGGACTATTTAATCAGTAACATTAATTACTCAGGATCATATTTCCAGCTCTGGCCGTCTCCTTAGTCCATGAAGTTTTTGGTTACTTACAAAGTTCCCAATGATGGCAGCAACACAGCTTCTAAATTTTACCATAATACTTTCAAGCTGATCTAAAAACTTGATGTATTTCAAGCATTTGGAACAATATTTGGAGATATTGGAGATGGCTCTCCCACTTAAAGTACCACTTGGTATCCCAGTGTTCTAAATGTCAATGAATGAAATGTCCAGTGCCCTCCCCAGGCTGTATGGAAAGTTCACTGCCTTCTTATTAGTGAAATGACATTGCTGATCATCTCAAACCAGTAGCATATTTTTCAGTTTTCCTTAAATATTTCCCCATGTGTTTTCAGAAAGGTGGTTGAACATTCTGAAGAAAAATATGTAAATATCAGATCCAGAGAATCCAAATCTCACACATCAGTGTATGTAGCTAATGGACCTAGGAGCAAAATTGAGCTAGTGCTTATCTCTGGTCCAGCAGGGCTCAGGAGGAATTTTAATTTTGATTCTTTAAATGAATGAACTCCTGAAAAGAAATGTGCTCTCATTGGAAAATAGTGTATTACAAAGAAAGCACATGACCACTTCCATACAGTCGTCAGGCAAACAGTTGACTACCCTTTGTGTCTCAGACTGAAACTACTTCAGTAAGATGGAAGTTTCCTCCTAAAGTATGTTTTCCTGCCAATAAATCTGGGTCTAGAGGATTTTCAAAGGTTATCATTTCATTCCAGCAAAAACATTATCCACTTCTATTAGGCAGACATTTGAAGGTGATTGCTATATTGCTTTGGATTAAGCTATGTTAAAATGGATGCCTTGGCTGAATCAGTAGGTTTAGAATAAGCCAATAATTAGAGAGATAAGCTAAAGGGTCTTTTTTCATTTTGTGCAGCCATGTATCAGAGGGAGACCTCCCAATCCTTTTCTTAAATCCTTTCCCAAAGTCACTGCTTCCTTTTGCGCCTCACCCCCTTTGTTAAATAGTGAGAGCAAGACCTTCTTGACAAAAAGATAAATCAGGCAAATTGGAAATCTACAAAATACGTGTGTGTGTGTGTGTGTGTGTGTGTGTGTGTACATACATATGAGTGTATATGTGTGTGTGCATTCTTAAAAATATACTCTTCAGTGTTTAGTTATAGATCTTGATCTTTGTTCAAAATAATGTTTTTCAAAACATATCCACATATTGAAACAATCAACTTCAAGAAAGGTTTCTTTTCCACCATGCGAAATTGTCTATTCCTCCGATTTATGAGAGATTATAAAATAGTTGATAATGTAAAATGGTTATGTAGCTATTTAAAGCAAATTCTCACTTTAATTCTATTTAAAGTATTTACTTTGTAATTAAAGGAGATAATAATCTGACAATATCATACACAATCCAATAATTTTATTTTGTATCCTCTGTACAAAACTTTTTTTTATTATACTGTGGCTAAGTAAATTGCACTATTGTACATGCAAAGCAGCTTTTTTAGTTTTTCAATAAATTACTTGGACTGTAGTTCAATGCAATAATATTATTTTCAATAAAAAGCTTAATGGTATAAGAATGTTAGTCATGTATTTCTAACAAAAAGCATACCAAAATATAAGAGCAAAATCAAAAGCAAAATGGTATGGAAATATGCTGTATTTTACACTGCTGAATTTAACATTTTATTTATTATTGTATATATTTATATTATATATTTAAAAGCTGGGATTTCTTAGGCTATTTCTTAAAATTTTAGTGTTATAAAATAAAGCTGTTTCCTCAAGCTGAAAATAAATATGACTTTAAAAGTTCTATAGGTGTATTCTTTGTTGAAACCTAGTATGTGTATACTATGTGAAGCCCTGTTTCTGTTTGTTTACTTAAAAAAACCTGTGATCTAGTAGCTTGTAATGCTTTAACAAAGCTCTATAAATACTGTCTAGGATATATTCTCTAACTGATAATATAATGTAGACATGGTGGCATTCTGCCTATTATAATAATTTTAATGTAAACTTGGAAAAATACCTTAATTAATAACCCCAATAAGCTGTTATTCTCAGAAGGACTCAACTCACCAGGAACTCTCTTTAATGAAGCATGACCAATGGTGTGGGAATATGGCTTGAGACTCCACTTAACTGTCACTCCTCACTTTATTTTGTCTCTGCCTTTCCCAAGACAACGATACGGAGCCCTTATCTGCCAGACCTTAGTATGATTTATTCTGTGCGAAAACTCAGACCAGGTGTCCCTAGAAGTGACCACAAGATGCTCTCTTTCTTGAATCACGCTGATCCTTACTCTTACCTGTGCCCTCTAACAAGCTTTAGCCAAGTCCAAAAGCTCCTTGCTTCTGCACTTTAATTGGATGCCCTGTCACTACCTGTGTGTTAATGGAACAGGACTCTGCTTTGCACTCTAACCCAGTGGTCGAGTCCAAGCTTTCAATGGAGAGATGTTTCAGCTGCCAGTCATCTGCCTCCCCAGACTTCTACCTTAGATTCTCTATTACGATGTTGGATTCTTTTTCAGAATCCTCCTAAGGAATCAAGAAGTACCTTGCACACAACACACACACAAATGCATATGCACACATACTGCTGACAAGAGTCATGACAGAAACCGTCATTTCTTAATTGTCACCATTTATTGATTACCTATGTGAACTAAGCCCTGTTCAGCTATCCTCCCCACTAGCAGAATTCCTGGATTCCTTTTGAGCCGGAAAATCAATTTTACTTGAAAATGAAAGGAGATGATATTACTAATTGAACAGAGATGCAGAAGCAAATGTGACGTATGGTCTGTATATTCAGTGTCTGCCCCTCTCTCATGTGTGAAGCTTCTGCCAGTCAGAGCTTTGTTCACCTTCTGTGTAATTTTTGGTTCATCATGGAAATATTCGACACTGACATAAAATGGGAATCACATACTCTTGAGGCTGTGTTCTCTTACTATATCTGGTAGAATTGAGTCAATTCCAAAATGGCATTTGTTAATGCTTTGAATCATAGAGATAAAATTAGCAGAACTTTGTTAATTTGCTCAGCAATAAATAAATGAGAGCTACTCAGCAGCCTGGCACACTCATGAGTGCGCCATGCTACTTTAAAAAATCTTCGGGTGTTTGTTTTTCTCTTTCTGACTTACTTCACTCTGTATGACAGACTCTAGGTCCATCCACCTCACTACAAATATCTCAATTTCGTTTCTTTTTATGGCTGAGTAATATTCCATTGTATATATGTGCCACATCTTCTTTATCTATTCATCCGATGATGGACACTTAGGTTGCTTCCATGTCCTGGCTATTGTAAATAGAGCTGCAATGAACATTTCAGTACCTGACTCTTTTTGAATTATGGTTTTCTCAGGGTATATGCCTAGTAGTGGGATTACTGGGTCGTATGGTATTTCTATTTTTAGTTTTTTTAAGGAACCTCCATACTGTTCTCCATAGTGGCTGTATCAATTTACATTCCCACCAACAGGGCAAGAGTGTTCCCTTTTCTCCACACCCTCTCCAGCATTTATTGTTTCTAGATTTTTTGATGAGGGTGGGAGAGAGGGAGACGTAAGAGGGAAGAGATATGGGAACATATGTATATGTGTAACTGATTCACTTTGTTATAAAGCAGAAACTAACACACCATTGTAAAGCAATTATACTCCAATAAAGATGTTCAAAAAAAAATCTTCGGGTGAACAGTTTACAAATTAAATATTTTCTTCACCATTTTATCAAAGAGATAGCTCGAAGACATGGTATTTCAATTATTTGGCTTGGTTATAGCATATAACATCTTCAGAGGAGGGATTAAACCCCAATTCTCTTCATGAGACTGTTTCATTCATTAAGAAAATATTTTAATAGACACTTGTCCTTTGTCATTAGTTATTCATAGTTTGTGGGCAAAAAGATTTATTACACATTTCTGAGATTTTCAGGGAGTAAAGATAATTTATTATAGAAATAGTTCATTAGGACACAGCAGTGATATAATTTTCCCTCTTTAAATTACCCATTCCTTAAATAGTTGTTAGGAGGGTTATTCAACATTGACTAAAACAAAGGTCAAATTAATGATGAGTGGAAAAAAGTATGTGATGGGTCTAGTCATTTTGGATTATTTTTTCATCTGGACGTGTATCCTTATCCGTATATGCTAACATTGACTATCAAACTCTCAATTTAAGACAATGAAATTACATTATCCAGTCAGAGCTCAAAAATTTCCTTTAACTTGACTTAATTATAATCTTAATACAAGTATACAGATAATTTTTAGGATTGTACAAATTGCAAAAGCCTACTAACTTCTATTATTCTAATCCATAGCCAGTGTTTACAGAAGAGTCAATGCGCTCAATAAATGAAGTGTGCAATATTGGAAAGTCTGGCATAATTGAATTTCAGAAATGAATTCAAATACATTGTATTTGAAGCACTCAGGACATGAGATGAATGCAAATATCACATCCTAATCAGCCAGAACATTCCTGAGAAAGGTCCCTTTCGAACCCCATGATAATCTATTCTCAACATTTATTACTCTTCTTATTTGAACCAATTTCTTCATTTTTGACTCTTGAACGCAATGTACTTTGATTGTCCTTAAGTCTGACGGGTTTCTTCCTTGTAGCTTTTTTTTTTCTTCCAGAGCTTCTTTGTGTTCCCAACCTTTAAATGTTGTAGTAACCAAGGGCTTATAGTCTTCAGTTATCACCTTGTCTCTGTTATACAAACTATGTGATCTTATTCAGTATCAGGCCTTAAAGCATCTTTTATACACTGATGGTTCTTAACTTTTTACCTTCAGGTATGACTTTCCCTTAACCTCTGTACTTGTGTATTCAACAGCTCACTCAAAAGCACCACTGAATGTCTACCAGTAATCAGGAACTTAACGTCCAAAAAGAACTCTTGGTTTGCTTTCACAAACACATTCCTTCTCCAGGGCTCCACATCTCAGGAAAGAGCTCCATCAGCTCCCCAGGTTCTCATATTTAACTCTTAAGCATCCTCCTGGATCTCCTTCTCACATCACACATCCTTATCACCAACTGATCATCATGTACTTCTAGACCTACCTTCACGATGTATCCCACGCTGACATCTTCTCCTCATCTCCATTTCTACTTTCATCATCTTCTCCCACCTATAATATAGTAATAACCTCCCACGTAGTCTCTCTGCATCTCATGGTCTGAGAGCCTAATTTGCAGAGAGGAGAGACTACTATCCTAAAAATAAAAGTCTTTTCAATTGTTTCACATTATTTTTGGAATAAAATCCAATGTTCTTACAACAGTCTTTAAGATTCAATTTCATCTGACCTTGCAGTTTCTCAAACAGACCAAGCAGATCCCATGCAGAGTCTTTGCATTTGCTGTTTTCTTTTCTCTGACCAGAAAGCTCTTTCCTCAGGTTCTCTCATGATTCCTTTCTCTTTTCATTCAGGTGTTTTTATAAATATCTCCTCCTCCGAGAGACCTTTTTTAACCACCCAATCTAACAGAATATTTACTTTATTATTCATACAATTAGCTTTGAATGATTTCTTCCAGCAATTAGTAATCTACTAGTCTACTATACATTTACTTTTATACCTATGTTTATATATTTTTTAACTCCATCTTCCTAGAGTCAAAAAATAAACTTTTTGAGAGGAGAAATTTTATGGGAGCAGAAATTTTTCCTCTGTTGTTCAGGACTATTTTTTAATTCCTTAGACTCATACTGGGAACATATGCGAGACCCTATAAACATTTGTTGAATAATATAATGTGATGAAGAAGATTCTCAGATTGTCAGTTGATTTGAGGTAATATTAATTTACTGAGCACCAGTGTGCAAAGTTTCATGCAATTTATTAAATAAATTATAATTTAAATATTAAAGCCTATATCTTCAACCAGAGAGTAGATGTGAAGAAAAAAAACCCTTCTTGATTAATTGATAAAATATTTGGTGAACATGAGGTGTTATTTAGTTTATTTTCAAGTTATCCATAGGTCATGATGTATTTTCCTGAAGATGTAGGATTTACAGGCCTACATAAAGTGTTAATACATGCTTGAAAGTTTACATTGATTTGTGAAAGTATTTATCATATAATTCAGGGACTGTGTTTGATCCTGTTGGTCAGAGACAGTATAACCGTTATCATCTGGGTGCATATTTCTACTCCTCCATACATAATGCTCCTACTACTCCCTACAACGGGTGAGACAAGCTGGAAATCCTGTGGGGAGTGGTTTTCTCAATGATTCAATAAATATATAGTAAGTAGCTACTATATGCAAGACAGATATAGCGGTACATAAGCATTCAAAAATATTTGTTCTTATGGATCTTACCTTTTACTGGAGAAAAAAACAAAATAAATAAGCAAACTATGTGTTAGGATAAATGATAGCAAGCGCTAAAGAAGTTAATGGCAGTCTGTGCATAATGGAAGAGGCTGTATGTGTACTCAGATCTCTGTTTTGTTCCCAAATCCTTTTTTCTTCTATTACATGAAATGGTGTAAGATAGAAATTACTGTCTGGTTAATAATTAATAATGCTTCCTTCTGTTTGGTTGCTTCCTCCAAAGAAGTATGATGAATTGAGGAAAATCCGTTTCTTTTGAATGGCCTGCAGAGAATCTTTATAGAATTTACCCTAATGTCACCTACATCTTGACTTTGAGACTGTAATTAGTTCAAAATCTGTTGCTATTGAATAATTTAAAATGTGATGGATATGCTTGGGAGAGATAATAATGACATATGGACTCATGACATATTTACATAGATATGAGAATGTGCTGTGGTTAGATTCTACTGCTGTCATCGGCAACTAATGCATGTCCAGAAAGGGAAAAATCTGATTTCAGAAAATGACAGGTGAAGTTGTCCTTTGAGAGCTCTGTTTCAGGAAAGCAGTTTTGTATGAGGCAAACTTAAAGCTTTTGGCAAACTTTCCAGAGAAATTTCATTTCGTTAAGAGGCTAGGTACTCCAGGATTTGTTGCCACTCAGTTTAACTAGTTCCTGTGTTTATTAACGTGTGACTGTTTCTTGTATCTCTGATACGCAGCCATTTTCTTATGTATTTTATAGCCAGCAGCCCTTCACTATGCTTTTTTGTTGCCTGTTATCCCAATCATTTCATTTTTCTCACCAACTTGAATAATAGCCAGGTTCCTTTTTATCCTAAGTCTAGGAGCAGAATGAAGATAGTAAAAAATGCCATATGAAAACTTGAATTCCCTGGGAGAGGTATCTTCCTCATTTCTGATTGGTTGTCTTTGCCAATGATAAAGAAATGTACTATCATTAAAGTCTGGCTGATAAATGATACTTTTTGGCAACACCGTTATACAGGCAATGGTGTCTTTTGGTCCATATCCGGTATTTCTCCTTGGAAGATCATACTTTGAATTGCAGCACCAGCCTTGGCTTCTTGTTTCCAGTTGAGCTATTTCACCTTGATGGCAGCATGAGAGTGGTACTGTCATTACTTCTAGAGATGTTTCAGTGCTTCTGGCTGATTTCTGGCACCTCCTTGAAGCATTACCCTGCCCATCCTGAATGCTTCTGTTTCTTAGATGTTCTGCCCTCATCAATTTTCCTCACATGCCAATCCTGTCAGAGTTGAGTTTTCACAATCACTGTGTCAAATTTGAAGAAGCATATGCATCCTGAACCCTGACCAGTGGGGATTTTATTCTGCCTGCTGAGGTTGTGTGGGTGGTATTTGCATTAGAATTCAGAAACCGGCTGCTTTTTGTAAAAATTGCCATTGGAATCTCTATAGGGATTGCATCAAACCTATAGAGGCTTTGGGTAGCATGGATATCTTAACAATATTAATTCTTCTAATTCATGAACACAGGATACTGTTCCGTTTATTTGTGTCTCCTTCAATTTATTCATCAGCGTCTTGTAGTTTTCAGTAAAGAAATCTTTCACCTCCTTGGTTAAATTTAATTGTCAGCATTTTGTTGTTTTCATTCTATTATAAATGGGATTATTTTCTTTATTTCTTTTGAAGATAATTCATTGTTATTGCGTAGAAACACTACTAATTTTCGGATGTTAATTTTGTATTTGCACCTTTACTGAATTTGTTGATTAGATCTAACAGTTTTCTGGTGAAGTCAGGACTGGAAGACCAGTTAAAAACAACCTCTCAGGTGTTCCCAATTAGTCTTTCTGATTGATAAGGGCCAGGAGCTACACTCAGCAGTGGGTGGGCCTATGAATTCTCTCTTCAGCCTGGTGAAGCAAGGGAAACCTCCAAGCCTGGCAAGTCTTTTAGTCTGTGGTCTTGAGCTGACCTGCTCTCCAAGTTCCCTGGCCAAATGGTGCCACTGGCTTTGCTCTGTGGACTGTCAGCTCTGCCTACTATACCCTTGGCTCAAGCATTGCTGGGCTATACAGCTTCCAGGTGTTCCTGATCAGGCTCTTCTCTCTGGGAGGAAGCCTGGGAGCTACGCTTAGCAGTGAGCCACGCCATGACTCAGCACCCTTGCCTGATGACTCAAATCAGGCAAACCTGCACCCCGCTGCGTTTCCTCGTCAGACTGTGCTCATCTTGGCTCTGCAGAGGAGCAAAGTTGCTGGTTGGGACTACGACTTGGGCGCTGCAGGTAGGAGCCCCCGTCTGCCAAGATGCTAGTGCTGGTTGTTGCTAAACCCCTTCCCCTGTGCTCCCTGTCACAGGTTCCCAGCGGTCCAGGCCCACAGATTCCCCTCCAATCCCCACGGGGGAAGACCAGCATGGGTACACCCAAGAAGTGACCCTAGGCTCTCTTTTCTCACTGGAGGAAATGTAGACTCGGAGAGACCTCTGAGCATGGTGCTGTGCGGGCCTGTGGGAGAGAGAATGCAGTCAGCATGCAGCTGCTTTTCTTACGCTCCTAGTGCAGTCTGTCTTGGTCTTTGCGGTGCGGGAGGGCCTTCAGCCCTTGTGTTCTAGGATTCTCTCAGTGTTGTCTTGTCCATAAATAGTTCTTGTGAAGGGAAGTGAAGTCAGGAACGACCTATGTTGCCATCTCAGTGACGTCACTCCCTTTCTTACAAATGTAAAAATTTCTAGCTATAGTTCCTACTTTATATATATATATATGTATACAGAGTTGTAGTTATACATTTTGGAATTTACATAAAATGAGAATATTTGTGAGAGCTTATACTGCCTGTTCTTTAATGGACTACAAATAATACCATGCCTTAATCATCACGCTGCATGTTTTTATTACTTGACTTGCGTGCCTATACTTTATACACTATCCAAATATGTAATTGTCTGACTAGGAATCAAATATTCTCCTCTAGGATCTTGTTTCTTGGCACTGCATTTCCCATATTTCCTTTAAGAAGAGAAAATTGCACTAAAAATAAATGTCAGCTAGCCATTTCCGAGCTATCCATAATGGAAAACTTCTGTTCCCACGTAACGTAGTATCACAGATTCTTACAGTTAAGAGGCTTTAGAGCTTGTTTAGGGCCCAGAACGATGGCTACGACCTTGTTGACGCTAAGTAAAAAATTTTTGAACTAATGAATAAATCAAGTACCAGGCTTCATTTTATACACAGTGTTTTTAAAAAGTGTGTTCCAGAAATACAAATGACTTTGCCAAGGTAACCTGGTGTTCAATAAAAATAATTAGCTCTTCATTATAATGCTCTGCCATCTAGATTTGAATGAATGGCTAGATTTAAGAGTATTAGTAATAATTACTTGAAGTATGGACTTTAGAATCAGACTGTCCAATTTCAAAACCTAGCTCTTCTGCTTGTCGGCTGTGTGACCTGAGGCAAGTCCCTCAACCACTTTGAGCCTCAGTTTCTTCATTTAAAAATGTAGATAATGAGAGCACATACCTCATATCTGTGTAATAAGAAATTTGGCTGGGAGGTAGGCTCTGAACCCTTGGAAAAAGAATTTGGTTGGTCTATGACCTGGGTTCCTGGGAAGCAGCCTCTAAATTCATGGAATTTCCTGAGTAAGGAGTGTCTTTGCTATTCATGGTGGGCCCTGATCGTTTATCCTAATGAGGTGACTCAGGGTCTGACCCTAGAAAGTTTAAGTTCATGACTCAGGATAGAAGCCGGCTGTGCCAGAAAGACCAATCATGTGTTTACAGGGTTGGGGCTTTAAGTCACATGATACCGGCACAACCTCTAGGGAGAAGAAGTAGACTGGAGACTGAGTCTAATGGCTAGCAGTTCAATCAGTTATGCTTATGTAATGAAGCCCCAATATAAACTGAACAACTGAGCTAAGGTACCTTCCCTGTTTGGTAACAGTCCGTGTCCTGACTTCACAAAAGAACAATGGAAGCTTCACGTTTGGAGCCCTCCCTGACCTTGCTCTATATGCTTCTTCTTTTGCATGGTTTTGATTTATTTACTTTTGGCTGTAATAAAACTATACTCACAAGTATAGTGTTTTCCTAAGTTCTGTGAGTCATTGAACCTGAGGGGTTAGTAAGAATCTCTGAATTCCTAGCCAGTTGGTCAGAAGCGAGGGTGGCCTGAGGACTCTTGAACTTGAAGCTGGTGTCTGAAGTGAGGACAGTATTGGGGAGGACTGTGCACTTTGTCTGTGGTGTCTGTAGTAACTGTGGGTAGTTGATGTCAAAAGTTACTGGAATATCTCAAAGTTACTGCGAGAATGAAATGGTGTTCACTCTTATGATTAATGGTTCCGGTTCTTCATGACTGATAAATACGGCAATAATAATAAGTGTTAGTCATTGTTTACTGAGTATGTTTTATTTAACCCTTAGAACCATTCTATAAGATGCTTCTATAAAGCCACTTTTCAAATTGTTTGTTTAAGGAAATATATTTAGTAAGTGATGAACGGACATTAAATAAAAAGTCTGTGCTCCTTAGTACAACGTAATACAGCTTTTCCCACTTATTCTAGCCTAAGGCTGGCATCTCATTTTCCAGAAGAAATTATTATGGGTACAGTCTCTTAAAATTTTGGCCTGATTTTTTGTTGGTAAAAGAAGAGGAATGGAAAATTTACCTCTATATTTCCTTATAATGGAACTACTCATTACTGTACAGAATGTTTGGCTATCTGTCATAACAAATAGACCCCAGAAATTAAAATAATGCAAGCTCAATATGCTTATTTCTTAATAAACTTTATTAAGGTTTATTTTTATTTATTTATATATTTTTTTCTGCGGTACGTGGGCCTCTCACCGTTGCGGCCTCTGCGCTGTGGAGCACAGGCTCCGGAAGCGCAGGCCCAGCGGCCAAGACCCACGGACCCAGCCACTCCGCGGCATGTGGGATTCTCCCGGACCGGGGCACGAATCCACGCCCCCTGCATCGGCAGGCGAACTCCCAACCACTGCGCCACCAGGGAAGCCCAAGGTTTATTTTTAATAGAAGTACTGGGTTTATAAATACACCCATGGGACTGCTTCTTGTGGTATTCAAAAAAAAACCCAAACTGATAGAGGATCTTCCATCTTCAAGTAATGGCTCGCAAAGCTTCCTTGGGTGTCATCTCCAATTAAGCTGAACAGAAGTGGTGGGAAAAAATGGGGATAAAATAGGAAATGTTTATATGGTTTAAGCCTAGAAGTAATTTCAGCTCACATTCTATGGACTAGATCTCAGTCGTGTGGGCACATCTAACTGCAAAGCAGGCTGGGAAGTACAGCATAGCTGTGGAAGAAGAGGAAAAATGCAATACTAGCAGTTAATATTTCACTGTTAATTTTTCATATACTTTCTTTGCAGCCCCATTAAATCCTGGCAGAAAGTAGTCAATAACAATTAAGTGACTATTGATTATCTCCTTAAAGTCCTCCCCTTCCATAAAAATACCCTTTTGCCTGCCACAGCTGAAAAATGTTATTCTTTTTCACTGGCTGGTTCCTTTTGCCTAAAATTCCACTGTAGACATTTCAAGCTTTTGGTATTCACTGTAGAAATTTACTATAGGCATTTCTGGCTTAATTCCTTATTAAAATGCAAATTACATCATCAGGGATAAATGTTATCAGCCATTTATCCCTTGGAAAGCACGTATTTATCGGACGCTTTGCTACTGGCTCTAGTTCATTGAAAGAGTCTTTTCACTGGTGGGAGTGGGGAGAAACATAGGCAGGCAGGTCAGGTCACCAAGTGAAACGGGCAAATGCAAAAGCTCCATCGCATCTATTCTCACAACGCTGTCTAGAGAAAGCTGGGATTCATTTATACATACTCCAACACGTGTGCTGGGTGTCTTACTTGTTCAAGGAGAGTGAAATAATAGATCTGATTCTGGCAGTCTTAAATATTCATTTATTCTGAGTAAATGAAAAATAAAATGTTTAAGATTCTTCCTGCCTTTTTTTCTTTTCTGCTTTTTATCATAAAGCTGAATGTTTGCTTCTCTTCCTCCTTCTCTTGGTCTAAATCCTGTGGCAAAAAAAAAGAGTGGAGAGATGGTGTTTGCTAGTCCCATGGATATGGAAATATATAATTGCAGAACCTTGGGGTTAAGGAATGGGAAACTGTCCTGTTGTGATTGTGTAGTGTGATCCAGACCTCTATTTTATAGCAGGTCAGTTATGTACCCTCTGACTCACACCACCCTTTCTCCTGATATTTTCTGTCTTTTAGTTCCAAAATATTATTTTTTTAAAAAATTGAACAGAAGAACTGACATTGCTCTATTGCAAGTAGAGTTTCTTAAACCTTGCACCTATGACAGAATTCCCCATACCACACCTTCCAATTCATTGAGGAACAGCGTATTTCACTGCATAACTCCTAATCTTGCAGGTCTATTTCAAAAGCCTATGCAGTAGACAACCACAGGCTTTATTAAAGTTCTTACCTATAGGTGCTTATCCAATTGACGTATGTAATTACATATTTAAAACTGACAAACATTGCTTATGGTTATAACACTTCTTTTTGCTTGATAAAGTCCTGGCAAGTGAGCAGACATAGTCGGGCTGCATTCCCTTTCAACAAAAACTTCATCTCTCTTGCATTGAGGTAGGAAAGCATCACCAAAATGAGCACTTAGGATGTCACAGCAACCCTAGATTCCTCACAGAATGTGACCTTTCCTGAGGGTAAACGTAGCCTAGGTAGAATGTTACTCAGAATCATCATTTCAAACCTCTTATACTTGGAAACAATGCTGCAGACATACAGTAAAGGGAGGACCAGGAAGGAAGGGAAGGAGGAGGAGGGAGAATTCTTTCCCATCAGTGGCTTCCAGAAAGGTGGATGAAATTAGACATTGCCACCACTTGTTTTCAGAGTAGACTTTAAGTGGTGGCTAAAAATGATCAATTAAAAACTAATAGAAGGGAGATAGATCAAAAATTCAGGTGGTGAGAATTTAAGGCAATGACATTTCATATTGATATTTTTCTTAAAGAAAAAGTATCCATTTGAAGTGTCTTGATTTGTCATAGATAATCCCCTAATATTTCTTCCATTCTTTATGCATTTATTTTGCTTTCTCATTTAGGATTCTGTATCTACATAAACATTTATACACATACACAGGTATACTGTAAAATGTATTTCATAACAGTCTTGTTTTCAACCAGAAATAAAGATGGCAGGAAAGTTAAGGACCAATGGGAGAAAAACTGAGACGTTTTTATCAAAAGAATTTGAACTGAACAAATTCAGATCAGCTCAGAGAATATTTTGATGTTATGTCTGGTTTTCAATCCAGCACTTTTATATAACATACAGCTTTGTTTCCTCTTCATCCTGGTTCATTTAAGCATTATTTTAGAAAACAAAACAAAGCAAAAAAATGAATTTGGGCCACATATCAGGGGGGAAAAAAGCCTATTCAAAACCATGCAAATTAGCATAATATGCTAATAGCATGTAACAAGTTAAAATGAATACATTCAGGCCAAGTCATGGCTGATTTCAAGACTGAGTAACCTGTGCCAGGCAGGTGTTTGTCCTCACAAATCTGTCTCTGCAGTATTTCTAGGGACCAGTGTGACTGCAAGTACTGCAGGAAGCTCCAGATAACAATGAATTGTCCGGAATATTCTATACACAATGTGACTAAAATAAACTAGTATGTGATGGTTGAAAATTCTAATTTTTGCCCCCAAATTTGTATCTTAAAAAAATATAACTTCTGAGAGGCATGCTACAGAGGACTGAGAATGAGACCTTTGGCCTCCTACTGCCTAAGTTCAGATTCTAGCTCCATCTTTTAATAGCTATGGAAATGGGAAATGACTTATCTTTCTGAACCTCAGTTTCCTCCTCTATCAGAGAATAATAATGAGGATAATTTCTACCTCATGAGGTTGTAGTTTAAGGCATTTAGAGTCTGGCACAAATAAGGGTTTAGTTAGTATTGACTATCGGTAGGATTGCTTACCTTCCATTTAAAAGCAAAATATTTTACCAAGGTAATGAGAACGGGGGGAAAAACCCTCAGTTTGGGTTTGGCATAAAGAAAAAAGACCGTAAGCCTTGCTCCCCCTTAGATGGACTCAGCCACTCATGCCCTTTTCTTTCTGGTCTCTTTGCTTATCTGTGGACTTTACGGTAAGGTAAGAATGGAACCCCTGCTTTCCTCAATTGCCTTGACTGACCAGGCCCTAAACACACCTGCTTCTTTGGACCATATATCACACTGGTATTAATATATAAAATAGCATCCTGTCGTACCCAGGAGATTCAGCCTTGATTATCTTGGAGAAAATTCCAAAATAGGAAAACTTGCTCTCCAAATCATTGATATCAGCAAGGATCACATAATCTTGTCATTAAAAATTATTTTATTCATCTCCAACTTTCCACCTGTGTGAAGTAGTGTCTTCTGAGAAGCAGATGCCAAATTGGGATTAGCTGCGCAAGAAATTTATTGGCAAAAATGCCTGTGAGGAAAACTCAGGAATAAGTCAGAAAAGATTCAGAGAATTGTCAGACCGAGATGCAGGTCTAATTCCTATGAAGGAGAGAAGGAAGCAAGGAAGGCTGAGTAGAAAAAGGTTTTGACTATAGAGCAGTTCAAAGGAAGTTTTAGCAAAGCCAATGAGGAGCTCTCGAGCCAGAGTCACCAATCATAGGAGTCTCATATCTCCCAGCAAATGGCCTGGCTTCATATCCTTGTTGCATTCAGTCACTGGCTGTGAGCAATCTGGTGGAAAGCAGGGCCGCTGAGCAGACACATCAGGGGATTTCAGTGCACATCACTTGGGTCCACCGGTCAGTTATGCTCCCTGTCGTGAGATATATGAGAGGCTACTTCATGGCCACCAAACCGTCTGATGCTTGAACCTCTTCCCCTGTGCTATCTCCTCTCCGTAATGATGAGATGTCACCACCTCCTCTACTCAGGCACCAGCTTGGCTCCCCATCCCCTTCCCTCTCTGCCTTTTCTTTTATCTCAACTGATTTTCAGAACACTCCTTATGCCTTTGACTGTATCACAATAAACTCTGAAGACAACTGTGACGTTTAAATATTTTGTTCAGGGTTAACTATTAGCCACAGTCTAGATATATAAAATGTAAATAATAATTCCCAGAGCAAGCACGATCTCCAGTTGTTATTGCTCTTTGCCAAGACTGATAAATTGTGGTAGAGAACCAATGACATGAACCTTTACAGACTCAGAAGGACAGATCAGAGTGTTAAAATGGTGTAGGCAACAGTCTGCATTAATATTGTGCTTTGTTCACTGATGATACTTATGATCTGATCGTAAGAACAAATGAGTATTCAAATATCCTGAAATCTTTCCAAATCTGTAAACAATAAGCTTTCCCTTTTGTTTTGCTTTCATCGGTGTTTACTAATTTAAACAATGATGGAAAATGATAACCAACGATAATAAAGTCAATTGCAAAATGGACTTTACAGAAAAGAGCATTAAACTTCAAACCAGTGACAATGATCAGTTTACCAAGCTTCCAAATGTACATAGGCCAAACAGTTCTCATTAATGTTTTCAAAACGTTCAGATGTAGTAGAATTTTATAGCAAATTGTAAATGATTTATGAAAAGAAAAATTTGTAGTCAGTCTCTGGCTAGAGAAACAGAAAGAGAGAAACTCAGAGCTAATTCCACAGTGCTTAGCAGTTAGCTTTATTAATTCCAAATGCCCAAATAAGGTAAAAAAATTACATTTTTTTCTCTAGTGTTTTAGCTCAGGTTTCCACAGCAAAATACCACAGATAAGGTAGCTTAAACAACAGAAATTTATTTCTTACAGTTCTGGAGGCTGGGAGGTCTACCACCGAAGTGCCAGAAAGGTAGATTTCATGCTGAGGCCCCTTCCTTTGAGCTTGTAGGTGGCCACCGTCTTGCTGGGTGCTCACGTGACCTCTTTTCTGTGTGAATATGGGGAGACAGAGCAAGCTCTTTGGCCTCTGTTCTTGTAAGGACACTCATCCTGTCATGAGCACCACCCTACACTCATAAGTAAATTCAACCCTAATTACCTCCCCGAAGTCCCATCTCCAAATATTATTGCATTGGGGGTTAGGACTTTAGTTTGTAAGTTTTTGGGGTGGGAGCAAAAATGTTCAGTCCATAATATAAAGTAATTGCTGTAGCTTCAGAGCTCACATCTCTAACACGGCATGAATCACAGCATGATCAAATTCCAATACCTCCCAGCTTAGCTGGAGGTCCATTCTTTTTCATCTCCAGTCTCTTTGCGAATTCTCTCATGGATCCCCAGGTTCTTGACAAAGATCATTATTTTATTCCCTCTTTGTATGGAAAGTTATCTGCTGTGAGATTGGGGTTTCAGGGATGTTCCTCAAAGCCAGCTGCCGTAACAGTGACGACCTCCTGGTCTGCTGTTTTGGGCTACTTCCAGGCTACTCACCATAGCCAAACTGAGATCTTAGAGTTACTGATTAAACCATTACAACATGAAGCAATGCCCCATATGTAGTATAGCATCACTGCCATCCCAGTGCCATCTTGCTGCCTCTGTGGTGCTGATGTTAAGTCTCTGCTGATTCTTCCAGGACTCTGTGAACGACCCAGGTGTCCTACAGCAAAACCCACCAAGTATTAACAGCTCTTTGTCATCCAGATTGTCACATACATGCAACATGCATGCATATACACAAATACACAAAAACAGAATTGTTTTCCCAACAAGCCACCTAGAGTGTTATCAGTGGTTACTTATGATACAGAGACCAAACTCTCTCTGCCTCAATACTCGGATGGTGTAGAGTATTAAGCACAAGTCCAGATTCTTCTTCCCTTATGGTTAAATTTATCTCAGAGGCCTCATTGGCCTTTTATCTCCATATTGCTCCGCCAGGCTTCTTCTGTTTTCTTCTGTAGATTTCAGTACACATAAAATTTCAGAGAGAAAGGTCAGAATCTATTGACATAGCTGGTTTGATGCTATGTTCAGCCAAAAGTTTCTGTTGTAACCTTCTTCACAATGAAATGGGTACATGCCTTATATTGAGATATATAGATAAATAGATAGGTAGATAGGTAGGTAGATAGATAGATAAATAATGGGTTTTTATTCTGAAATTTTAATCTGATAAGAAAAGCATTATAATTGTATAGCGCAGGGAACTGTATTCAATATCCTGTAGTAACCTACAGTGGAAAAGAATCTGGAAAAGAATATATACATATGGATAAGAATACATATATATATATATATATATATATAATACCTATATCAATTCTGTATCCCTGAAATGTAAATCACCTATACTTCTAGAAAAAAAAAAAGAAAAGCACTGTATCCTATCAACCCAAACAAACAATGACAGGGCCTCATTGTGGACGTCAGTGCTGTGGGGAAATAATCTTGATACTCTGGACTGCTTTTCCTCTGACTCTAACTTTCATGCTATATTATGAGGTTGAAGAACAATAGAATAAAAATCATGACAGTTCTAATATGTACTTCCTCAATATGCTTTGAAAACCTCATTCTTGGGGTGAAATTCTACAACTTTCTAAGTGTGAGTATCAATGGGTCTGACTTTTAAAGGAAGCTCCACAGGTGAAAGATACGTGTGCAGGTATCTGAGCTCCAGAGGAATACACTCGCCTGGTTCAAATCTTGCCTTGTGGGGCTTCCCTGGTGGCACAGTGGTTGGGAGTCTGCCTGCTAGTGCAGGAGACCCGGGTTCGAGCCCTGGTCTGGGAGCATCCTGCGTGCCGCGGAGCCACTGGGCCCGTGAGCCACAACTACTGAGCCTGCGCGTCCAGAGCCTGTGCTCCGCAATGAGAGAGGCCACAGCAGTGAGAGGCCCGCATGCCGCAAAAAAAAAAATAATAATAAACTGAGCTCTGAAATTAAAGCTGGGTTATATCAGGTGTCTTGGGAATCTGAGATTTGTGTCTTACTGGCTTCCTCAAGTTTCATTTCTTAACATGAAAAAAATTCTCCCATTCACGTCTTAGGAAAGAGAGAATACGCAGACTTTAGGAATTTAGCAGCATCTAATCACAGCAGCAATACCCACGGTAGCAGATCTGTAGACACAACAGCATGGAAGTTTAACTGCTTGTTACTCTCATAAATCTGCTTGCTGTCACTCTAGCTGTCCCTCTGTCTCTTACTGTCTCTCTGTCATGCCACGCTAGGAACTGATTTCATAGTTGACATGTTGGTCTCATTTCCTAAACTGTAGCTTCCTCCAGGCCAAAGACCACATCCTCTTACCTAGAGCATCTGGCAAGTCCTGGGACGTGGTCAGTGTTCCATCAGCATTTGACTTTAAAAGAAGAATTAAAAAGGGCCTGTTAAACCTGCATTCAGACTGCTTCTGGGAGGCAACTTGTTGTAGAATTGCTAGCCCAGAGTATCAGTATTTACCTGGGGCTGCTCTGGTGATGGCGCGCTGGCTGGTTCTGTGCCCCTTTCCCCAGAGGGAAGATGCAATGTCCTCCTGCATCCCTCATGACAGTGCTCAAGGGTGATTCATGGATGTAGGTCCAGATGGAAGACATATACTGCTTGTTATAGTGTAATTAGCAATCTGATGGGGCTCTACCCATATTAGGAAGAAAGTATAGCATGGGTAAATGGGGAGACTTCAGTCTTTTAGCCTGAATTTGAGTCCTTTTCAATTACTAGATGTATTACTGTGAACTAACACTCTTGAACGTTAGCTTTTTATTTTCAAAATGGAGAAAATAGTATCTTCTTTTCTGTGGGTTTTCATATATATGATCTGAAATAGTACAAGTAAAAAAGCCTTGTAGATCATAAAATATCATTGGAATAAAAATATATCATTATTGCTATCTTCTCTATAATGAATTTACTGATGGTAAGGCACTGAAATCTATCAGATACTCTTGCAAAGTCTGGTCACTCATTGTAAATTATGCAAGAATTGGATAATTTTGTAGTAAGTTCTGAAATAAATGCAAACCCCTCCAGTTGCAGTTTGCATTGGGTTACATATTGAGATATAGGTGCAGTAGGTACTCCTAGCAAATGAGGCAGCAAGTGAGACCAGTCTCCAAACTACCTGATCCCAGTTAAGAATATCCATGACTTAAAAGAAAATTCCTACCAGCAAAACCATAATAGCTTACCACAGGAAGACATGGCTTACAAGACCATAAAATGAAAGCTATATTTTGTCTTTACATGTAATGAGAAACAAGAGTTGCAGTGGAGGCAGCCCCGGGAATCATACCCCACAGAAGGATGCAGGAGCCCTAAATAATCACTGGTGCCCTAAGACCTGAAGAAGGGGACGTGTCCTGATATAAAAGATGCAGCAGCCCCTGTGGCAGCCCCAGACTTGCTGATGCCCAGGAGAATCCTCCCCTCATCCAGGGTCAGGCTTGGAGCAACTGCCGCTGCTCTTGTCGCTGCAATCAAGGTTTCTGGAAGCTCTCCCCCACTTCCCTTGACTTCAAGCCTTCAGTAACAGTGTTCAACCTGCCCCCAATCATGTGCATTTTTTCTTTCATGAAGAAATGCCTATACTCAGAGATGGGGGATTACTCTTTGTAGCAAAGCATTCTCTGTATTTTCAAGTTGACAGAGTTAGTAGAAAATAGTATTAATATATACATGCCATGCGGAATATCTCAGTTGTGTTGACAGAGTGATACCATCAACTGTTTAGTGTAATGAGTCGTAGCTTTTTAGTTTAAGAGCTGTATAATTTTTTGGGTGGGGTGGGGTGGGTTCTACTTAAAGTGACAGTGGAACTACATTAAGTCCCTAGGACCAGAGACCTAAAAGTAAAAACAAGGCTCCATAATTTTGTTGGAAGGCATCTTTCTGTAAATTAAACAAATTGCCCAAATGCCTCTTTCTCTGATTGCAAAGGCATTCTTCATGAGTAAATTCCCTCTGGGAGTCAAAATGTACATCCAGTAAGAGTTTCAGTAAAGCATCTAGGAATCTAGGCTTTTGATGTGTGATTAGCTTTCCCTCCTGATGTGTCCTTCCTACGCATCGAGTTTAGAGAGTTTTGTCCTGCCCCCAAGTCTCACTGCATCTGTCAAAGAACAGCCCAGCCCAGCACACAGCAGATTCCAAGGCTGCAGCTTTCCATAGGCTTTCTCTCCCATAGCATTTGGGTCCAAGTACACATTCGTTCTTGTTCCTTTTATTTGTTTTTAATTCAGGAATTCTCAAAGTATTTATTAGGATCTTGCCAGATGAATGTGTGAACCGGTAATATAGAGGATTACAGTGAGGTATACGACTGTATTCTTAAAGTTAAGAGCGTTGTCATTCAGAAATAAAGACAAGAGGCCACTGTTTGTTTTGCGTGCCATCTTATCTCCAGAAAATATTATAGATTCTGGCACATAGTAAACCCTCCATGTTTATCAGATGAATGAATGACTTAATAAATGAATGAGTCATTATACTACAAAGGGTCAGGTAAAGTGTCTCAAGAGAAAAAGAAAACACTCAACCTTTTGGGGTCTTTGACTACCCTTATCATGGGGCCAGAGATGACACTTTGGGTGAACTCTCTTCAATTAATAACCCCCAAACACAGCTGGGAAAATCTACAGCCGTACATTGACAACTCTTTTATCTTGTTTTATTTTGTTGCGAGATGATCACGGCAGAAAGTCAGTCTAGTTAACGTCTGTCACCACACAGTTACAATTTTTTTTCTTGTGATGAGAACTTTTAAGATCTACTCTCTTAGCAACTTTCAAATATGCAATACAGTATTAACTATAGTCACCGTGCTGTACCTTACATCCCATGACTTGTTTATTTTATAACTGGAAGTTTGTACCTTTTGGACCCCCTTTATCCATTTCGTCCATCCACACCCCCTGTCTCTGGTAACCACCAGTCTGTTCTCTGTATCTATGAATTTGCAGGGTTTTTTTTTTTATTATTATTCCACGTATAAGTGAGATCATATGATATTTGTCTTTCTCTGTCTGACTTATTTCACTTAGCATAATGCCCACAAGGTCCCTTATTTACTGGACTCTCTTGAGTGGACAGGGTACAGCTTTAGTTGGAAAAACCTGGAAGAGTTCACTTTATTTCTACACTGCTACACTTTTTGTTTTTTATCCAAGTTCAGTATTTGATAGCCAGACACCAAATTAGTCCAAATGTTCCCTAAAGGCACTTTGAATAATTGTTATTGATGCCAGGTCACAGTGGATTCTGAAAACAGGGAGGGCTTTCCCGTGCAGAGATAGGGATCATTGTACCATACGGAAAGATGCTCACAAGTAAACTCCCGAGGGGAACAAATACACAACACATTTAGAGAAATAGGAGAAACATATTTCAGTGTGGTGTTTGGGTTTTCGATAAAGGAAGAACTGATGTCTAGAAGGACAGGTTTGGGCAAAGCAGTCTTCTTTCTGTCCCTTATTTTGTGTCCCACGTCAAGGTCCTTGTTACTTCGTCTATTGGGAAGGTCATTTACCTATATCATTTCGTGACTTTTTCCTTCACAACATTCAGACACAACTCAAATTTCCTCTCCTCAGAGATCCTTCCTTGACTACCTAACTGAAGCACTTCCCTGTCATTCTATAATATTAGCCTATTTTATATTCTTCAGAGCACTGAACTATATTTTATGTTTTTTCATGTTCACCGTGTTTATGCCACTTATACTCTCTTTCCAGTCACCCCTCTCCATTGCTATGTCCAAGTGCCTGGCCAAGGATAACTTGGCGGAGACTAACTGAGGGGTAGTAAAGGGCTTTGAATTCTAGATTTTTTTGAGTGGACAAAAGGGATTCATTGGAATTTCTTTAGCTGTGGGAGGGCACATGTCTAGAATTGTGCCTCAGAGAAATTACACTGGTGGCAACATGCAGTCTGGATTAAGGAAGAGAGATCCTGACACAGAGAGTTCAGGAAAAATAAGGATGTTAAATTGCTTTTTTCGCTATTTGATGTGGAAAATATTGCTCCAAGTTATATTTCTTTGTACAATATAGTAACTGTTTAGACTAGAAACAGGTTTTAAACTAAAGGAAATCTATTATTTAAGACCTGTTAAATATCATGCATTATACTTATTTCCCAAAGCAGCTATTAGTTTGTGTGTGTGTGTTTAACAAAGTCTCATTTGATTGCTAAAAGCTATCAACATGGCTCTATAAAGATGAAGACAACTGTTAACCAAAGGACCTAAGCATTTTAACCCAGACAATGCGAAGAGTCTTGGAATTCAGAATCTACTGTAATTATTGCTGTTAAAAAATAGTGACGGCTATTTAAAAAGCTTCCTGTTTTGAGATGGTATGTCCTTGTATTCCAGGAACTTAATGAGGGATAATAATAATTATTATGATAATGATAATCTCATCAAAATCATGCAAGTATCTTTAAAAAGCCTAAAATGAGTTTCCTGTTGAGATGATGAATAGGGTTTTTTTCAGGCCAAGTAGAGAATTGAATTTCTACATAGTCCAATTAACTTCACACAGAGGAAAAAAAGACCACAACTATTACACGGCTCCATGCTTTACTCTCAACCATGTGCGGCAACCACAACAAATCAACAGTATAGTTATTGAGCAACTAATGTGTTAGGTACTGATGGTTGAAAACTATTTACAAATATATGTCACTGGCCAATTAGGAAACTGTATAAAGTGTGGATAAGTCAGTACAAACATCGCAAGTACTGGCAAATGTTAGGAAAAAAAAGTCATTCAAACCAAAATAATCTTTTGGGGCATTCAAGAGCTTTCTGTTGTGTATATCTCTTGATCTCTTATGACTTCTCTATATTAGATTGTTACAATTTTTCAGGAAAAAAGAAATTAATTTATTCCCATATTTTTATCACATGGCTTTCAAACCTCCACTTCAATTCTGCGGTGTCTGTTTAAAAGACATGATGTATATGAGTCAAATCATTATGTTGTACACCTTAAACTGATACAGAGCTGTGTTAATTATATCTCAATAAAACTGGAAGGAAAAATACAAATAGGTAAATTTGTTTTTAATTAATTAACCAATTAATTGAAAACAGATCTGATCATGATTCTTTTCTGCTTATAACCTGTTAATAGCTACCCAGAATCAATAGAAAAAGGCCAGCCCTCTAAACGTGACACATAAGGTCCTCCATTGCTGGTGCTTTGCCTAATTCTCTAGCCATGTTTCCCAAAACCCTCTACTTTACACTTAGTATATTAATACCAAGCTGATTTTTGTAGCTATGCAGTTTCTCAACTTCTTGCTTCTATTCATGCTGCCTGGAATGCCCACCTTTCCTACCCCACCTTCTTACTTCCTCTCCTAACTCTTACTTAACCTTGAATACTAAGTTTAAACATCATCTACTCAAAGATGCTTTCTGTATATCTTCACTTAAGGCTTAGTTAAGTGCCTTTAATCTAGACTTCCGTTGCACTCAGGATATTTCTATCATATATTTATCATTAACCTTATTGGTACCTACTTACATCACTCTACCTAATTCTTTAATAACATCTGTACTCATTTCATTACAAAAGTGCATCATTCTCACTACTTCTTTCAAATGGCTCATGAAAGAGTCACCAAGGCCATCCTTTATATGAAATATAAATCATTTAACTGTTACTGTATTGTTTGACTAGTTGCAATATTTACGTAGTTGAACATTCCAAGTTTTAACAAATTATTTAACAAAGTATAGTATATATAAATTCCATAAATTATACAGGTACAGGTTAATAAAATTGTTCATAAATTGAACATACCCATGTAATTACCACACAGGTCAAGATATCAAGATATAGAATATTGCCAGCACCACAGAAGCCCCATCTAGGACCTCCCTGTCATGATCACTAATTCCTATTAAAAGTTAATTATCGAAGATTAATTTTGCCTGATTTTGAACCTTATATAAATACAATAACGTTATTTGTACTCTTTTGTGTTCGGGATATTTCCCTCTAGACTGGGTTTGTGAGATTCACCGTGGCCTCTCATGCAGAAATAGTTCATTGCTTTACAGAGCCGGGTAGAATTCCCTTGTATGAATATATCATGAATTGCTTACATATTCTTTGCTTGATGATTGGTTTCTTTCCAGCCTGTAGCTATTGAGAACAACTGTGCTCTGAACATTGTGTACTTGTCTTTTGTTGTAAATATTTATGTGCTTTTATTGGTTATATGCCTAGGAGTAGAAAGTCAAGTCACATGGTATGCACGTGTTAATCTTTAGTAGATACTGACAAACAGTTTTTCAGACTGGTTATATCAATTTAAATTCCCCCAAATAGTGTCTGATAGTTCCTCTTGTTCTGTATCATCTCCAACAGTTCTAATTTCAGCTGTTTATTTATATATGCAGTTAATTTACTGGTGGTTTTAATTTGCAATTCCCTCATCACAACGATGGGTTTTGTTTTTCCTCACCTGAATTAATATATAATTGGTATATAATGTGTAAGTTTAAGGTGTACAATGTGATGATTTGATACATATCTACGTAGATATTACAAAATGATTAACACAGTAAGGTTAGTTAATACATCCATCACCGCCCATGTTTACAATTTTATTTTTTTATGGTGAGAACATTTAAGATTTATTTTTAGCAACTTTCAAGAATATAATACATTATTGTTAACTGTAGTCACCATGCTGGATATTAGATCCCCAGAATTTACTTATTTTCTAACTGGAAATGCATATCCTCATTTCCCCCACACCCCAGTCCCTAGCAACCACCTTTCTCCTCTGTTTCTATGGGCTGGATTTCTTTTTAGATATCACATTTAAGTGAGATTATACAGTATTTTGTCTTTCGATGCCTGACTTATTTAGCTTAGCATAATGCCCTCAGGGTCCACCCATGTTATTCCAAATAGCAGGATATCCTTCTTTGCCATGACTGAATAATATTAAACTGTATGTATACAGCCACGTCATCTTCTTTATCCTTTTATCCACTGATAAATAGGTTGTTTCCGTATCTTGGCAATTGTAAATAATGCTGCAGTGAACATGGGAGTGCAGATATCTTTTCAGTATCCTGTTTTCGTTTCCTTTGCATATATACCGAGAAGTGGAATTGCTGGATCATATGGTAGTTCTATTTTTTATTTTTTGAAGAACCTCCGTAATATATTCCATAGTGGCTGTGCTAGTTTACATTTCCACCAATAGTGCCCAAGAGTTCCCTTTTCTTCACATCCTCACCGAAACTTGCTATATTTTGTTCTTTTGATGATAGACATTCTAACAGATGTGAGGTGATATCTCACACAGGTGTGAGATTTTGATTTACATATCTCTGATGATTAGTGATATTGAGCATCTTTTCAGATACCTGTTGACCATTTGTATGTCTTCTTTGGAAAAATGTCTATTTAGGTCCTCTGCCTAATTTTTAATCAGATTGAGTTTTTCTGCCATAAGATACATGAATTCCTTATGTATTTTAAATAGTAACTCCATATCTGATATATGGTTTGCAAATATTTTCTCCCATTCTGTATTTTAAGCTAATAACAACTTACCTTCAATTGCACATGAAAAATCTATACTTTTACTTCTTCACCCACATTTTATGCTACAGAGGTCACACTTTGTATCTTTTTATATTGTGCATTCGTTAACAAATTATGGAGCGGCTAGAGCCGAGTTTAGGGACCTTTTAAGAGTTTTCTCAGGTACAGACATGAGTGTCTCCCATCTGGTCTCTTTGCCACCAGGACTGCTCATGGACTGTGGCTGGAAGGGGTTGGAATCAAATATAGGGTGCTTTCAGGTTCTCCCAGAATGCAAACAGAAGTATCTCCCACTGTGTCCCTGGCCAGCAGTATCACTCATACTGTGCAGGGATAATCAAATTTTGGAAATAGACCCTGTTGCTTCTCTGTGTTTTGATTCTACCAGGAGAGGAATAAGGCAGTCAATACCCTCATGAACTATTATTTGATGAGGTAGGCTCTGACAAAATAAATAAATAACTACAAGCAGTGTAATAATTGCCAAAAATATCCTGAAGCTACAAGTGAAGGAGAATGAGTAGAGTATCAGTAGCAGGACAGTGATTACCTAAAGTTAACAAATGGAGGTGAGGAAAAGTTTGAGCAGCAAAGCTGATCTGGCCCCAGGGCCTAGAGCAGGGCCAGGTCAGGTGACAGAGTCCACCATACAATTTGCTGCAACTCTCACCAGCACAGCTCCATATATAATATGTAGAGCCCTACTTTCTTCTTCACTCTGCATCCCAAACACGAGTGCCAAATATTATAATTGATACCTTCACACAAGAAGAACAAGTTATTTGGCTTTCTGCCCACTCTTTAGTTAAATACCATAAGTTGTCAGGATACTCTTTGGCACAATGGTTCTTATTGCTATATTGAGTCCCTGAAATGGAAACAAAGTTTTTCTCTTAAAAAATAAATTAAGATAAAAATTAAGTTTAAAGTGGAGTTAAAATTGAGACAGCTAAGAGATGTTTTTGTTGTTTCAGCTCTGTGAAATATAAAAGCTGAAGAAACATCAATAAAACTTAAAGGAACTATGAAATTGATCTGACTCAGTACAATCCTAAGTGGCAGCTTTAAGTAAGCCTTCCTCTTTCTTGTAAATTACCTGGAACAGAGCTCTTTTTGAAATAACTTGCCACTTACCAAAATCCTGTCTTGGTGTTTTACTCTATGAGTGAGTATCTTCCCTTAAGCTTGAGCCAATTACAGAGCGCAAATGCGGTCTGAAGTTGTTTTTATTTATTTTTTTCTTCCTGCCAACACAAAGGTCAAATGTCTCTGTTTGGGTAGATTGAGTTTTCTTCTTGGGATGCTCCCAATTCTTGGAGAAGGCTTTGAAGCTCCTGACATTCATCCTTACATCCCTCTTCAGGCTACAGTGAAGCAAGTGATGAATTAGCTGCAAGGACTTTTGCATGATGTAGCAATTTTTCTAACTAGTGGCACAGTCGGTAGTAACAAGGGGGTTCCCAAGCACACATTGTTGGTTTTGCTCCAATCTGTTTTTAAAAGCAGATTTACCTTTCTGGTTTAGCTTAGTTGAGGTGAACTGTCAAATGTGTTGGTTTCTCCTTGGAGAGTAGAACCTGAACTCTGTTGGATGCCAGGATAAATGAGCCTGTCATTTCTATATCTGTGGGTCACTGTCCACAGCACTGATGGGCTGTATTTGTTCTTAAATGATAGCAAGCTATGTAGTGTGGCTGCTCTAAATATATTACATGGTAATAATTTTTATTAACCCCATTGTTCTTAATCTGTTTGAAAGTACTTTCAAAATGATTTCAGGGGCTTCCCTGGTGGCGCAGTGGTTGAGAGTCCGCCTAAATGATTTCAGTAAATTCGTGACGCCTTAAACTTGACCATTAAAAAAGAAACAATTTGAGAGAAAATATAACATATATTAGTGACCACAAAAGCATCACCATTTTTGTATATAATAATGTCACTTTTTTCCCTCTAAAGTGTTATTCCCAGAATGATACTAGTAATGGTCACCAAATTACATGGTGATTTGGTCAAAATTACATTTGGTAATTATATTTTGACATTTCATGCATTCTGAGAGTTTGTAATCTTCATATATAACTTGCTTCTAATCTTTTGTTAGGCATGAAAGTTATTTTTAAATAAAGAAATATAATTACTTTACATGTGGTCCACCAATTTTTGAGCCTATACCTTTTCAGTTCCTTGACTTGAGAATTGATGGTGATTTTCTCGAACCCCACATTAATACCTAGAAGCAAAAAAAAAGAAAAACAAATAAGCCTTGTGTTAAATATATACTATTTTAGAAACAGCTGGTGGGACGATAAATACAACTTTCTGCAAAGGAAAAGAGATGCTCTCCTACATAACTTAAAAAAAAATTTTTTTTTGAACGCTGAATGTCAGTTTTATTGTGGTGGATTTCCCCTCATGTCTTCACAACTCACAGCAGCACTGAGTGTGACAGTCATGGTGGGGAGGGCAGTCTGGGCTCAGGAAACAGGCAGCTGCCACTCTGGCATCCCAGTGGGCTCACATGCTCTTAGGGCAGCTCCGGAGCTGAAACAGGTGGGGCTGGTAATTGGCTGCCTCAGGCAGAACAGGAGAGGAGATGGACAGGCTCAGGGTGAGTTGTCCTTTGTTTCTAAAGTTCTACTCGGTGGAATCTTCCTCATTCATATCCTAGTTTTAGGTGGAAAAGTTATGGACAAAATTGCTCACTGAAAATAAAATTATAAATAAAATATGAAATTATTTAATGTAAAATTGCATCCATGAAATTGAATATTATACTGTCATCAAAAGGAGTAAAATAGAACTATGGTTACAGACAAGAGAGTGCTGAAATATGTTTTTACAGGAGTGAAATAAGGCAAATTGTTAGAGTATATGATAGATATGCATATAGATTGCAAATATGCCTACTTGTGATTGTTCATGAATATGCATACAGTATATACTCCATATTGATAGTAATAGCAATTTCAGCAGAGTTTCCATTATTGTACTCTTGCTCTAACGCTATTGTTTAATTACTATAGCTTCATATCTTGATTTTTATAGTCAATGATTTTATGTGAACCCAACCTTGTACTTTTTTTAAAAATTGCCTTTTCTTTTTAACACAATTACACTTTTAATTAATTTTTTAAACTCACCTGTGAGGGTTCATAAAACCCTGGTGGGATTTTGAAAGGTATTAATTTGGATTTATAGAGTGATAAAAAAAGAATCTATATCTACATAAAACTGACACCATCATTCCCAAAATAGCATCACTCTGGAATTTAAGACCCTTTTTGTTTTTCTATAAACCTCCTTGGATTTTCTCCATAAAATTCTTCCACCACTTTTTATAAATTAAAAAATTTTCTATTTACATTTTGTAAATGTAAAATACATTAGTTTTGTTGCTGTAATGCATCATTTTTCTATTATAAGTTTTAATTGGTTGTTGCTTTTGTAGAGAAGCACAATTGAATTTTTATGTTGATCTTGTATACAGCAAGCTTGCTGAATTTTATTACTTCAGTGCATTTTAAATTTGTTGATTCATTTTGTTTGTAGGGAATAAAACCCCCTATATTTTCTTTTATCCTTAAGTAATGCCTTGTAAAATCAATTGGTCTGTAACCCATCTGGTTCTTTGCTCTAAAACAGTTTGTATAAAATGATAATTATTTTTCCTTGAGGAGTATATAAAGATATTTGAGCTTATGGTAATTTTGTGTATGTCTGTGTATGATTTAATTATATTTTAAATTTGTTTTAAATAATATTTGGCAGTACATCCCTAGAAACTTGTTCATTTTATCATTTTATCTAGATTTTCAATTTTACTGGTATAAATTTACTAACATTACCCTCTTATAATTTTTAGTTCTTTTTTTCTACCAAAATATTTAAATTTTTTAAAATTAATAGTAAACAAATAGTAAATTAAACTATTTAAATTAAAATTAAACAGTTTAACTATTTGTTTAATTACTATTTGCTTTTCTCTGTAATTACTCCCAGTGTCTTCTCTCCCTCATTAAGTTGCAGTTTTTTGGGTTTTTTTTTTTTTAGTGAGTTTTCTTTGCAAGTAACAATCTTTAATTTTCCCTATAATTTTGTGCTCTTTTGTTTTTTATTTTATGTTTAGCTTACTTGTTTGTTTGAGGGTGGTTTTATTTTTTTTGCTTGATTCTGAAAGGATCTTTTGGTTCACTGTATATTTTTCAACTATGTATAATCTGCTCTTTACCCATATATTTTATTTCATATCAACAATTCTTTATTAGATCTCTAATTTGTTTTCTCGTATTGTCATCTTTTTTGTTTTATACCATCCTGTTTTCATTTCAGTAATGATTCCTTTCATTGTCTCATAGACTCATTTTAAAGCTCTTTTCTGATGTTTTAGTAACTCTAATTTCTTTTAACATAAGATCTCCTTATTGTTGTATGTCTATCAAAATATTGGCCTTTTTCAGATTTTTTTTTCCCCCTCAATCTCTGTGAATCTTTACCAGCCTGGTAGCTACAGCTGTAGCTACCTCTGTAGCTACACTGAGTTGACCTCCTGGGATGGTAGACCTCTAAGTGTTTGCAGGTGGGACTGTGCCACCTTTTGGGATGGCCTTGTCTATGGCAAGCACTGGGTTTACCCTGAAACATCACTTGTTAGGCATGCCCTATAGCTCCTGCCTGCTCTGAATCCCTCTTGCTCTTCAGGAGTTTGCATTTGTATTACTAAGTTTAATGTTCATATATTGTCTGTCATTTTTCAGTTTGCTTGTAGGTGGGGAGACTTGAACATGAGTTCATTATCTGGATGTACAAAGTACTGTTACTTATAATGAAAACTTTTTTTAAAGTTAAAGTCTACAGACTTGGAAGGTATTAATTTCCTTGTAAAAGTCTGTTGAACTGAATTGAATTTTATAGTTTCTTACAGTTAAAATGTAATAAACATAGATCTTAATACTTAATCAAATTTATCTTTTTCAAAATCAAACAGGTCTTTATTACTATTCATTTCCAGATAATGTACACTCTTATAATAACACAAAGCCATTCATTTACTTTACTGAATCACAGTATATGCCACAGTATAACTTCTAGGCACAGAATCCAGACCCACTACATGCCTGCCTTTTATATGGAAATTCTAACTAACCTTCATTCATTATCACTTTCACAAGTCATCCATCCTTTACAGTGAAAAATGCATATCTTTATAGGATGTGTTTTTTCATTGACTTCCTCAAAAATGATAATTAGCTGTTATAAATTAAAAACTGGCATTTACCTGACATGGCGGGGGCGGGGAATTTTTCTCTTCTAATTTTATTTATGGTATAACCTGAAATGTTACAGATACTCATGCTCAGAAACTTACTTTAACTTGGCAACTTTTTCTGCTGATTGCACCTTACTTGCCTCTTGCTCCCTAAATTCTGTAATAGGCTTTGCCCAAAAGTAATAGAGTTTGACCTAAAGATAAATGAAAGAAGTTTGCTTTTGAGATGAACTCTGAAGTTAAACTTATTTAAAAGTAATCATTTCTTAAAGTATCTGAGCAATTTAATATTATTATATATATGTATTGGGCTTTCTCAAAGAAAGGCAGATATTAATATATCTCTCATACATAGAGTGGTCTTTCCTCTAGTTTTGAACAACAGAGAGATCATATGATAAGAAAATGTTAATGTAGAATGAGAACCTTAAAATAATGCTTTACAGACCTGGTCAAGTAATACTTTTTCCAGCGTTCAAGCTAGTTGCATTCTTAAATTTCAGGACTCACTCTTCCTCTAAATACTGAGCATTCTCCAACATACTAGCAGCAGGCTCATGGACATTATGCCCACAGAATGATTTTAGATGATATGATAACCTTCTCAAAAGTATATCTTACTTCAATATGATATAGGACAGCTTGAAGAAAGTGAGTAACATTGCAGTTGAGTATTAAAAGAGTGTGTCATTTTAATTCCATTTTATACCAGATAAACCACATCACAGTGATACTGGTGCAGTTTTAGGTTTACATCTCTTTTCCTTTCTTCCACTTTCATGGTTTCTGTGGGGAACTTATTGATTACAGAGGACTTTACTACTGAGAAGATTTATTTATTTATTGTTTGGTTGGTTTCATTTTGAAATAACTGAGAACATTTTATTGGAATAAAAATTGATGAGCCTAGCGTTACAATACATGATAAAGTCTCCACTGTTCATTACAATGGGGGGTTTGCTCCCCCCCCCATTGTAAATCCCAACTGTCAGTAAGGGAGGTGATTTGGAAACCAGGACAGATTCTTTTGCAGGAAGAATTGTCTCTTACTGAAAGGTAGCTTATTTCTAGTTGAGTTTTGGTCAGATTTATGAAAAAATATTCAGATGGGATTATCTTATGCTAGTTTGTGTTCTAATTGCACAACATTAAACAGTTTTGAAATCCATTTGAGGAAAAGGGGAACCTTTTTCCTGTCCTAATCTCGGTTCAAGTTCAGTTTTGCTTTCATGTGATGAGTATCCAACATGGAGAAAACCATCCACATGACTTTCTTCAAAGGCAAGATCTGAAAGGCAGGATCCAAAAGAGTGGGATTGCCAGGGTGGTGGAGTTGAACTCATACTTACACCTTACACTAGGCTACAGTTTATTTCAGTTGATCAGATATTTAAATGTAGAAAATTAAACCATAAAATTATTGAAGAAAGCAATTATATTCCAATAATCTTGGAATATAAAAGATCTTTCTAAGAATGTTAAAAATTGATGAAAGTCACAAAAGAAAGGTGAGATATTTAGATAACATACAGAAAATTGAAAGGTAATGGACAAACAGGAAAAAGTAGTTGTAACACAATGTCTAATCATATATATATGTGAGGTATATTTGTGTGTGTGTATATATATGTGTGTGTGTTTATATATATATTTCTAATAGAAAAAGGAGCAAAGACTACCAGACTACCCATGGAAAGTTCATTAAAAGATGCAAATAATCTTTTTTAAAAATAAGAAAAAAATTCAACCTCATTTAAATAGAAATTCATTCTGAAACTTTAAAAACAAAATTAAAAAGATGTGATATATTCAACCAATAAAATTCTACACACAACATGAAAAAATGAATTACCAACATTTGAAGGGACATTGTGTTGTGTTAAAATATCAGAAATGAAAATGCGTTAAAAAATCAGAAATGAAAATATTCATAGTATATAATTTATATTCAAGAACAAGCAGGGCTATTCTGTTGTGATAAAAGTCTGAATGCTGTTTGTCCCTTGGGAGGTTGGATATTGACTTGAAAATGAGCAAAGAAAGATTCTGGGATACTGGTTATAAGTCTTGATTTGAGTAATAGTTGCACAGGTGTATACATATACAAATTTTCATTAGACTGAACACTTTTATTATATACAAAATAAATGTCAATAAAAAAACTTCAATGAGATATATTTTCTCTCTCAGATTAGCAAAGATAAAACAATCTAATACTGATATATATATCTAATAATTATATAATCTAGTAATATATCTATGATGGTTGACTGATACACAGCTACATAGAAAGGTAATGTGGATAGTAAATTGGTATAGCCTCTGTAGAGTACAATTTAGTAATATCCATTAATATTACAAATAGATATAGAATAGGTGTAAACTGAATATATGAAGCACTGTTTGTAATTCCCAAAGAAGAAAAGAAGGCTATTGTCAGTCAGGAGGTTGTGTAAGTAATCCATAGACGGGAACACCTAACAGCAATCATAAAAACGAATGAGGAAGCTCTTTGCCATCATGGAATAACTTCTAAGATATACTAATTAGAAAAAGCAAAGTACAGGGCAAAATACAGCACTATTTCATGTTAACAATGGATTGAGCTAAGAGACCTTTGCTTGTATGTGCATAAATTATTTCCCAAAAGGTACACAAAAAATGGTAAGATTAATTTCCCCAGGAAGAGGAACTTATGTGACTGAGGTTGAAGGTGGGAGCAAATAAATGTTTGTATATTTTTTGTAACTTTACATGATTGAACCACATGAGTACAATAATGTACTCAAAATAGTAAAATAAAAAAAAGTGAAGACGTTAGTTTGTGGATAGACAAGTGTCAGAGTGGTAGTTGCCTCTGGGGTAAGGCATAATAGTGGTGATAGAATAGGCTTGAGAAGGAGACTATTTTTACAGTACAGTTTTTCCCTGGTATCTACAGTGGATTAGTTCCGAGAGCCCCCACCCCCACCCCCCAGGATCCACAGATGCTCAGGTGCCTTATGTTAAATAATGTAGTGTTTGCATATAACCTACGCACATTCTCTTGCATACGTTAAATCATCTCTAGATTACTTATGATACCTAATACAATGTAAATGTTATGTAAATAGTTGTAAATACATGTAAATGCTATTTAAATAGTTGCTCAGTGTATGGCAAATTCAAACTTTGCTTTTGGAACGTCCTGGAATTCTTTCCCCCCCCCCCCCCCCCCCCGATATTTTCAGTCTGTGGTTTGGTTGAATCCACTGATGCAGAACCCACAAATATAGAGGGTTGACTGTATACACGTTGATATATTTTGAGATTTGTCTCTCTCTATATTGTACTATTATATTTCCTGTGAATAATCAATGACAGACATTTTGCAGAACACTGGAAGAAGTAAATGATTTGGGAAAGATAGATAATTAGGATGATCGCTAAATGTGTTTAAAGCAAGTTCCTATGGAGAAATCGGTAAAGACCCTCGCATAAGAATGTTACTTCTCATGAGAGACAAGAATGACACAAGAATCACATATAGGCCACTTAAAAGAAAGTGAAGGCGATTGAACAAGAAGGTGAGGGACTGATACTTTTCCTGACTCTTGTCTGGTGCAAATCAATTTAAATTGTTTCACGGTAAACAGATACTGGGAAATACCAGCCAGTACTCCGGATAGCAAGTTAGTTTGTCCTTTTTTTTAAAGAATTTTTTTTTAAAGGGACAAAACTTGACTCTTAGTCAAGTATGACTAATTCTTGGTCAAGCAAATAAAAGGAATAAAAAGTTTCCTGTAGGGATCCCTGAGTTAGGCTTTATAAAGTTTTATAAAATTAGGGTTGGAGCTGGCATTATGTTCCTCTCTCACTGAATCTGAAAGAGTTCGTTTCTCAGCTTCTCTGATTTTTCTCCCGTTTTCGTTTCTGTCCAGGTCTGCCTTTTCCCACATAGAGCACACTGTGCCTTCTCACGATCAGTACAATACCATTGCCAGGCTTTGGGTCTATACGATCCTAGTTTCTTAGTTTAGCTGCTCATTGCAAACTGACTGCATTTATCAGTGGTCTAACTTATGGACCTTTGAGAGGGAAGAATCATACTAATTCAGTCCACTTGATGCTTGCCCTTGAATTCAGGGGGTCTGTTCAAGCCCTGATAGCCATGACCAACATGAGTGGGATGTGAAGGGTACTTTGTTCAATTACATCAGAAAGGGCAAAGGAAGATTACTTTGTAATGGCAATGGCTTGTGTCCTAATAGCATTGTATATTTTGTGATCAAGCAGACTGTATGTTTACATGGAAATAATTCTCATACCCATAGGTCATTTATTTATTTTGTAACTTATCATTTTGTTTTCTCCATAAAAATATGAATTTTGAAAACAGCGGCAGTAAAGCAAACCCTTCTAAATATAGTTATAGAAATATTTGTCTGGGTGGACTCTACCTCTCTTATAGTCAAGATATCTGTGCTTCAAATAAGTCATAAAATACCTCTAACACCACACAAAATGATGTTTTCATTAGGTCTTGTTCTAGGGGAACGTGACATGCAGTCAATGTACATGTAGCTTTGAGAACAGAGAATATGGATTTGTAAGGATTCTTCCTAACAGTGTACCACTTAAAATACACTAAAACGGACACTAGGAGAATGAAATCTGTCTGTTCTTTTAGCAGTTCACATTAGTTTGAATCAGTTAATCTTGAGGAATAATATGAGAGTGAAATTTAAGAGCCCTGTTATATTCAGAAGGTCTAATGTAAAATGTTTCAGGAAACTACAATGTTTACGGTAGTCTTTCTACACGGCCGTGAGTACTAGGTGAGTTACCACAGTGAATGGTATTTCAAAGATTAATAAAGATTTTAATATTCTTAGGTCTTTTGTGTTACTGAGCTCATGTTTATGATAGCTCAGATTATGATACCCACACATATGTGTGGCAACACAGTGAACGTGTCAGTATCCAGTACAGGACACAGAAAAGTGAGCATGATGGTGAAGTAGGAACGTCCCTAGACTCCTCTTGCTTAGGAAATGTTTAATGATGCTACATAAAAAGGTGTTTAGTCTTGGGCAATGGACCATCTGCAGTTAATCAGAACAGAGACCAAAAATGGTTCTTCCTGCCAAAGGGAACAGAATACATTGCCCCAACAGTAGAGAAAAAGCATCCAGCAGTGAAAGCACTGATAGCAGCAGACAACAAAAGTGAAAAGGATAAAACATAGAAAAGCAATTCCAGGTTAACAAGAAAAGTGTATAACAAATATTTTGTGGATATTACTGGAAGTAGCATACTTTTATATAAATTGATGAAGAACTGTAGACCTTTATAAAACTTCACAAAAGAACCTTACAAAAAGGACCTTGGGACTTAATCTTTCTGTGGACCAGTAACACTACCTGGGACACATAAGAGACCATCATCAGATTTGTGATAACACCAGGAGTCTTAACTAGGCTATCCATTTGGAAACATGAACCAAGCATTGATTGAGATTTTTGAGAAGACTATAAATGCTTATACCACTTGATAGTTTCATTAATATAATTGGCAATGCACTCCCACTTTTCCACGAAACAGAACTATGAAATTGGCTAAATATTCGTATTGATTTTTCTAAAAAGAATGAAAATTGCTAATTTTTCTCTAAATTTTTAGATGTCCTTCTGGCATTATTGCAAGATACTGATGTAACTAACAGTCATCACTAAGTATTATATTTAGCTTTGATATTGAGAATAGAGTTTATTTGTTGAGCAAGGATCATAAGTGAGATGTCTAATAAATTGTTGAACTGAAAGGACTGTGTAGATTAGCCAACGAGATTTTTCATAGTTAATACATCAACTCCTCTGTAAGCTAATGATAATAATAATAGAAATGTCTCACAATTATGACACAGTTGCCAGGCTCTATGCTAAATGTTGGTATCTTTTTACTAACCCTCGGACAATCCTATAAAGTAAGTACTATTGTTATCATCATTTGACAGATGAGAAAACTGGCTTAGAGAGGTTATCAGTCAAGACCCTGTTAGGAAACAAATAATACTATTGAAAGAATAGCTAAAGGGACTATTTACAGAAGTGTAAGAAAGGTTAAGGAAACCAACCAGGTATAAGATATTGAAAACAGACAGTGAAAAGCTGCTATACCTCTAGGCTTGAGTGATAAGAAGAACAAGAGAGGGAACAATGTTATTAGAAATGAGTAAGAGCTGAAATGGTATAAAAAGGGGCAGTATGGAGGTTCCTTAAAAAATTAAAAATAGAGTTATCATATGATCCAGCAATCCCACTCCTGAGCATATATCCAGAAATGACAAAAATTCTAATTTGAAAAGATAATGCCCCCCAGTGGTCATAGCAGCACTATTTACAATAGCCAAGACATGGAAGCAACCTAAGTATTCATCAACCGATGAATAGATAAAGATGTGGTATATATACAGTGGAATATTACTTAGCAATAAAAAAGAATGAAATAACGCCATTTGCAGCAACATGGTTGGACATAGAGATTATCATACTAAGTGAAGTAAGTCAGACAAAGACATATCACATGATATCACTTATATGTGGAATCTAAAAAGTAATACAAATGAACTTATTTACAAAACAGAAATAGACTCACAGACATAGAAAACAAACTTATGGTTACCAAAGAGGAAAGGGTAGGGAGAGGGAGAGATAAGTTAGGAGTTTGGGATTAACAGATACACACTACTAAATAGAAAATTGATAAATGACAAGGACCTACTGTATAGCCCAGGGAACTATATTTAGTATCTTATAATAACATATAGAAGAATCTGAAGAAGAATATATATATATATATATTTTTTTTTTTTTTTTTTAAAAAAAGGGCCACACTCTATCAAACAGAACTCTGGATACTTGCTTCTCGGTCTAGTTACCTTTTCACTGTAGCATGCAATTAAGCAGATGGCTATCTTAAGATGTGCCCAGTGCCATAGCTTCAACCGACAGGTGAAAGATAGTATCTAGTTTAGATTTGGTTAGTTGTCTATGGGTTCAGCATCTCATCCCTCCTGCAGCAAAGTGGGGTGTGGAGCATTAAATGCATCTGGGGTATAGTAACTAAGTACTATGTGGTCATGAGTGTCATTTGCTCAAGGAAATCAAATAAACCATCCCAGTGACCTTTCATCGATAGGGGTGGAGGGAGAGGCAATGGGAATGCAAATCAGGAAAAGTATAAGATAGTTTGAAATGGGGAATAGAGACAGAGCCTGGTAAATATTCTAAGATAATCTTATAATAATCATTTAATGAATCTTAAATTTTTTGAAAGCCCATCATACTTTGCATAACGTGGATCCTTTTGGAGTATTTCCTAGAGGCTATATTTTTAAAGGATGATTGGCCAACACGTGTATGTACAGAGAAAGCCAAGGAGGAAGAGTGAGATTCTGGAAAGCCTGTGTACCAGTGCTGAAAGAAATAGGTTTATCCAGGAAGAGGGAAAAAAAAATTTCAGTGGAGTCTAGTATTAGAATAAAACTTATCCTGTCTATTTATAATGGGCAGAACTGGGACCAGGAAGAAAAAAATGATCAGAAAACAACTTGATTTTGATGTAGAAAAACAAGGTTCTATTTATAGTTCTAATTGCTAAATTCTGTCTAAAATGGGTTGCCTTGCAAGGTGGTGAGTTCCTTGTCACATGAGCTATTCCAGCAGGATGTCATAAAAGAAATATCTAATGTGAGATTGAACAAGATGTTATCAAAGATACTTTTGAAGTTTAACATTCTGTGAAACGTCATTAAACTAAAATATCAAATTTAGTAATATTTCTGGCCTCTCTGGGGTTTCTTATCTTACAGAGAGATATTTGCCCTGACAGTTCAGCTGGCTGAAAGTGAGTTCCCAAAAGTTTTCAAAAAAGCAATTTTAAAATTGTACTTTTTTCTTCTAAATTACCTTTTTAATGAATTCTAAGTAAATTTTAAAACTCAATAGGATATTGCCAAAATATATAGAGCTTTTATTGTTCTATTTTCATTTGATTAGATCTTTTCGGTACACATCAACTCTTTAGCCAGAATTCAGAGATTGAGAAGTTTAACATATTTCTCCCATTAGCATTCTACCATTAGTACGCTAAGCAAGTTAAATTTCTGCTGGTGCAACATACTCTGCCTAAGACAATGGAAATCTTTTGCATTAAGGAAATTCTTCAAGGTGCAGGGTATCATATCACTAACTCAGCACCTTGTGACTGGACTCTTCATATTAGAGTATAATGAGAGAATCAACAATTCTGTGAGCTTGGAGTGGATGACATACGAGGCTTTGCTGGAATAAAAGGAATCACAAAATGGATGGCAGATTCTAAAAATCAACAGATCTGATATGTCTTTTTTGAAGATGAAATTGCCATGTACAGAGAGCCTTTTATAGCTCGGTACATTTCAGCCAGTCATAAGGCACTGTCATTTTCCTTGAAGGAATTAGTGGCTCCCAATCTTATGACTTGGACAGAAGGCTTGCTCACCAAGACCCTGCTTCTTCAGCAGAGAAATTCACAACTTGAATTGTGGGTCATTGTGGGTCAAGAGCAGCAGCCGTACAGCCAGAGGCAATAAACACATTTGGCTAAGGAGTGGCACCTCCTGAAATCTCCAGGAAGACCCTGACACATATCTGATGGGGAAAGTTATTTCCTGCTTTCTTGGTTAGCTCTCATTCCCACTTCTTTCCCATATGATCCTTAATTGTCCAGACACTCCTCCTACCAAAACCTTTCTGAAGAATAAAGCTGAGCTATTCATACACACTAATGATGTTCTCAGGGATATTTATATTTTAAAAGCACTCACATACCTAATCCCAAGAATACAAACAAATGGACTGTCAAAAGACAACTTCAGGTACTTGTCAGGGGGCCTCCCAGCACCCGGGCTCTGTACCCAGAGTGTTCCTAAGATCAACCCTGCTTGTCCCTCTGCTCCAGCTACAGTACTTCCCATGTTGCCAAAGTACAAATATGAGTGACTGAGGGAATCGCAGCAAACTTGTTCAAGTCTTTCAAACTGTAGACTAAAATATGAAACAGAACAACTAAAAACCTGAGGCTCAAAAGGGATGAAGGCACTTGATTGACACAAAGTACAGCGCTCCAATGTCAAAGCCAAAATGAAAACTCATCTTCCCCATTTGTATTGTGGCAAACATTTCCCCATCAAACATTCTTTGATGCTCTACAATTTTTGATGTAATATCTCATTGTTACCTCGATATTCCTTATATATGGGGAATATTAAGGTAAAAAATGTGATTTTTAATGTACAACTTCAGCCATGTGATATCTAAAAGTTTATTATTTTTAGAGGAATATTTTGATGAGTGAGTGTCTGTGTGTGTGTGTCTGTTGGTAGGGGCAGAAAATTAATGTCTGAGGGTAAAGATGTATATTTTTTATGCTCTTAAGTAAAACTATTTAAAAATTTGTTTTGATCTTACTGTACATCATTGAACTAAGTGGCCACCCTTGTGTTACTGAGCTATTCCTAAGATAATAAATTGGCTACAATAAGGTAAATACAAGTTATAATGGAACTTGCTGTAGTCTAGCGTACCTGCATGCAGGTAACACACATATATACACATTCAGCAAGAGAATCCAGCAAGCAACTGTGTAACCATAAACTAAATCAGAATATAAAAGCATGGTAAAAATTAGAGAAGTGTTTCCAGTATTTCAACTGCATTTAACACATTTGTAAAATATTGGAAACATTAACCATCTTGGTTTAGTAGCTAAAACTTTGTCGCATCAGTTCTGTGTATTCAGCAAATTCAACATTGTCATTCCCCTAAATTCTGTAGGTACTTCTGTAAAAAAAAAAAATTAGTAAGCATTTGTCTTTTAAATCTATTTTAAATAAACTCTCAAAAGCTTAAAATGGAGCTATTAACTGATGTAAAATTAGTTTTATTTCTGCCAAAGATTCCAATTCAAATCGTTCTTGATAACTCGACTGTAAGCAGCGATGACATATTCATTGTTTCCCCAAATCAGGAGCTGCCAAATGACGCTCTCATTTTGGTCTCACTTGAGAATTATATTGAGATAATTCGACAGCCTCTCAGATATTTGTTTATGATTTCTCTTCATGGGGAAAATAACCAGGTCTGAGTGTTAAAATGAAAAAGTGCCAAGAAAGTAATAATTTTCATAGAGGAAGGCATTAAAGCAGCCTCTTATGATCAACTTCTTTCCCATTACTGGAGATAAGCTCTCTGGGGGAGAAAAAGGGCAGGTGAATAGTTGTCCAGAATAGTTGTCTTTAAAGTTTGATGTTAACTGGATCTACTGTCATATAGACTGCTTTAGTTTACTAAAAGGAGAGTCCCTATCTGTGGAATGCTTTTAGTAAGATGCTCCTAGTGTAGGATTCCTATGGTAAACAAATCTAGAATCTATAGATTCAGGAGGCATGGCGCCATGAAAAATGTTTTAACTGCAACCTGGTTTCCTTGTGAGAATAACGCCTCGTAAGAGTTCTTTCACATGGAAATTATTTTATCCTTCACATCTCTTGTCTCACCTTGCCCTTGTCTTTGCCTTTCCCCTCCATTGTTTATCATTCCTTCAGTCTCACACTGACTACACAACTTGTTTCAGGCTTCCGACACCTCTGATGATTCATTCCTTGTTGATTTTGGTTCTTGGTTCACTATAATGTGATTCATCAAGTTTAGCTGTTGCCCACAGACACACATTGCTATGAAAATTCCTATATATGCATCTGGCAAATTTTTAAATGGTCTGAGGTCCAAAGAATGCCCTCTTCTTTAGAATCTGAACCCCTGTCATCAAAGATATGTGTATACTCTTGTCCAACTCTTTCCCACATTTATTTAGAAGATATTTCTAATAAGCTGGCCTCTCAGTTCCTTGATCTCCTCTTCTCCAGTGACCTTGACTTTCAGTCCATCTCAGGCACTCATTCCTGTTTATAACTTAGACATTTAATTCCTAATAATTGTTCTAAACTCTGAAGTCTCAATCCTTATTTTTAAAACATTTATACAGATATAGATACAGATATAAACCCAGATACAGATACAGACATAGATAGGTGGAAAGAGATTTAAAAGGAACATTTTGAGGACTTCCTTCCTGACCTACCATCAAAGAAGCTGGGCATTTCTAGAGGACGTTTGGTTGTGTTTATTTAGCTTTTTGTAGATACCAAATGAGTCTTCAATCTTTCCTATATAATTATTATATAGAGATTTTCCCTCTGATTTTTACTTCCATATGTAGTGATACTCATGTGGTATTATAAGATGAATTTTGAACATTCAATATTAAAATTTTGTCCATTGTTTTAGACATTTGGTCTCTGACCATTACATTTAAATTATCTACTTATCATTTCTTATAGTTGCCACATGTTAAGGGTGTAACCGGAGGAAGTAGAGAGCAGAAATGTGTTTAAAACAGCAGAGGCAACTGAAGAAGGGATTGTGTTAGCTAAATAGGGGTGGATAGGCAGAAGAATAAACAGGGAAAATAATAATTAAAATTTATTTTATTAAGGTATAATTTTCCTACATTAAAGCAGGCAGGTATTAATTATTCAGCTCAATTAGTTTTACAATCATATACACCCATATGGCCGCCACCCAAAACAAGATATAGAACATTTCCATCATTTCAGAAAGGATTCCATTCTCCTTTCCAGTTTGGACTCCCCACTTCCCTCCAGAGAAACTTGCCAACAGGTTCATTTTTTCCTTTGTTTGGACCACATAGAAATGGGATTTATATTGTTTTACTCATGAGAGTGAGAGAAAAATCTAATATTATAAGAAAAAAAGGTGGTTATTTATTTTAAAAATAAACAAGAAATTTTAAGCCAATAAAGATTAGTTTTTAAGTGGAGAGAAACTTTGCATGACTGGTTCCACATAAAGCATATATAATAGAATGGCCTTTCTCTCTTCTCTCTCTCTCTCTCTCTCTCTCTCACACACACACACACACACACACACACACACACACACACACCCCTTCACATGCAAAATATTATAAATACAGTGACGATGAATAGATCCTTAACCTATGGTAGAAAATGGATGGTGTAGGGCTGAAGAAAGTAAGGAAATTCAGGCAGCAATCCAGGAATTTCAGGCAAGTGGAGCCATCGGCTATTTGTAAAAATTAAGCTCCACCGGGTACAGAAGGCCTGAAAAGCTAAAATTCTTTTAATGAGCCACACGACAGCACTAATCAGCTGTGATGACTTGGTAAAATGTCGCTGGCAAAATACCAACCGGCTGCACTCCCCGTATGGTTCCATGCCTAAATATTGATTTCACATTTATTCAAAAGGTTTTATTTTTATAAAAGAAAATATTACAGCACCCTACTCTGATGCAGTTGACTTGTAGATGGATCGGGGGAAAAAGTGCTTACAGTAAAATACTTAGCCTCTAACAATTCATCCACATTATCTCATTTCTCCTTGATTCTAATCCTTTTTTCCCCTGAAGCATACACATTAGAGACAAAATAGACTGTCCTAAACACAGATTGCCCTCTTCACTGTGGGTTCATGCCCTAAATTGGTCTTAATGTTTTGGCATAAACATGACAGCACAGTGCCCAATAAGATGAGGAACTTTCTAAAGTACATGTAGTTTCTCTTCTAATTATAATAGTCACCATGCTGGGTCTTGTCTGCAGTCTCTAGATTTTTTTGAAAAGAATGAAGAAAGTCACTGTTGCCTGTCAGCTAACACCAGCAATTCCCAAATATTGGTCCTCCTCTTTCAATGAGAGAACTCATTTTAAAAAGGAGATCTCAAAGCAAAGCCTAAGAGGACGTTTTTCTTCTTCCTCCCTAACTCTGCTTGATAAACCCTCAAAATTAGAAAAGGTTTATTAGCAAATTTAGCAGTGGATATCTACAGTTCCACATACAGTATTCTCATATATCTAGAGAAATTTTAAAATTTAATTACCAGTGTTATTAAAGTGAACATTAAAATGATCTACTGATCTCTGTATTCCTGAATAAACACAGGGAGATGGGTTCTCACCAGCCTAGGAGACAATACAGAAGAAAATGCTAAAGGAAAACGTATGGTTGGCATTATGCAGCCAGTTATTACTTTATTATCTGCCAGTTGTCCAAGGTAAAAACCTTGGAGTCACTCTTAACCCTTACACACCAGATCTGAGTTTTCAGAATTGGATCACTTCTCACTGTGGGCACTGGCTGCAACATCGTGTCAGCATCTCCCAACTAACTGCCCTACTTCTGCCCTGACTTTCCTAGAGCACATGCTCAGAAGAGCAGCCGCCAGCCTATGCTTGGAAAGCACGTGTCAGATTACACCACTCCTCTGTTTATACCTTTCAGTGGGTAAAGCCCAAGTCTTCCTGATGTCTTAGAAGCCCTATCTAATCTGCCCAGCAGCAGCCTATTACATCTTGTCTTCTACATCCCCCACTTCATTCTGCACCAGCTACACTGATCATTTTGCTCTTCCTGGAAATAGACCCACCACTGCTTCGATGTTTTTGCATTGGCTGTTTGCTTGGTCTTCCTCCCAACTTCTGTCATGTCTTGACTCAAATGCCACCTACTTGGAAAGGCCTTACCTACACACTCTATCTACTGAACTCTCAAACTGCACACTATGGAGACTTCTTTCCTTCTTATTTTTCCCAGCTCACTCATGGTTTGCCTTATATTTAGAATGGAAGCAACTGATGGCACTGAATTGTTGCAAAGGTTAAAGAAGATAATATATGAACACATATGGCTCATTATACAGGCCCAGTGAATGATTATCTCTTATTTACTATTAGGAAAAATATATCTAAGAGACTATATGTATTATATACGTCTCTAAAGCGATTATACCAATATTCACTTCTGCCAGTAGTATACTGAGTTCTCAGTATTCCATATTCTGACCACGACTGTGTATAGATAGTTTTGTTTTCCAGTTTAGTAGGTATAAAAGGGTATCTCATTATGAAATTAATTGCCCTGATTACTAATGAGCTTGTGCATCTTTTCATATTTTGATTAATCATTCATACTTCCTGTCTTGTAAAATACCTCTTCATGGTTTTTGTTTTTTTTCTCCTTTCCTTTGTCTACACTGAGTGGTCTAAGTTTTTCTAATTAAATTGTCTCTTTTTAATGCTGGCTTATTAATTTGTAAGACTTTTAACACATTTTGGATATGAATTCTTTCTTGATTAAAAATGTTTCAAAATATCTTCTCCAAGTTTGTGGCTTAGAGTATCTTTGAGTCATTTTAATGTAGTCAAATATGTAAATCTTTTACGATTTGACCTTTTTTGCATTTTATTTTAAAAATCCTCCCTATTCCAATGTCCAAATACATATTTTAATTTTTTTGTACTTTTGAGGTTTTGTCACTCATACTTGTCAATTTTTTTTGAAGTATAGTTGACTTACAATATTATATCTGTACAACATAATTCAGTATTTTTACAGATTATACTCCATACAAAGTTACTATAAAATAATGACTGTATTCCCTATGCTGTACATTACATCCTAGTAACTTATTTACTTTATATCTAGTAGTCTGTTCCTCTTAATCCCCTTCATCTATTTTCCCCTCTCCCCACCTCTCTCCTCTCTGGAAACCACTAGTTTGTTCTCTGTATCTGTGTCTGTTTCTGTTTTGTTATGTTTGTTTGTTTTATTTTTTAGATTCTACATACAAGTGAAACACACAGTATTTGTCTTTTTCTTTCTGACTTGTTTCACTAAGCATAACCCCATCCAGGCCCATCCATGTTGTTGCAAATTTCATTATAATATTCCGTTGTGTATGTGTGTGTGTATATATATATATATATACACACACCACATCTTTTATTTAATAGGATTTTCAACAATATTGTGAGATAGAAGACATATTTTACTTTCATATGTATTGTTAACTAATTTTCTCAGAATCATTTGTTAAGTAACCATTTCTCTATTGATGTCCATTGTAATACATCAAAGTTCTCTCTGTCATTTACCATTTCTATTGATTTTTGACCACAGTGTAACCTTCCCAGTGAGGAATTCTTTGGTTTCCCTATCTAAAATTGAATCTCATCTGCCCCTTCACAAACACACATGTACTTTCTACTGCCTCCCTCGCTTAATATATATTTCTTCACAGGACCTGTCACCACGTAATATACTATATTTTACTTATTCATCTCATTTATTGCTTTTGCCTCAGTTATACCTAAGCTCCACAGAGTTTTAGTTTTGTTTGCTCTATCATTGCTGTATCACCAAACGTTAAAACGAAATCAGAATATAATAGGTATTGAAAAAAATACTTTAAATTGTACTGAATTGATCGTCTACATGCCTATTGCCATTCTGATACAAACTGTACTTTATAATAAGGTATTTTGCAGCTTGATCCCTTCCCCTGGTTTTCATTAAGAGTATCTCAGACTGAGTCTTTGATCTTCCAGGCACATTTGAGAATTAGCTCTCAAAACTACACGAAGAAAATCCTGTTTGGGGGGTTGGTATTAAATCAGCACACCAACTTGGAAGGGACTGAAATTTTTATTACACAGAGCCTTCCTCTCCACAAATATTATTTATCTTCCGCTATGTAAAATTTAGGTCTTAATTGCCTTCAAAAACATTTTATACTTTTATACATAAAATTCTTACATACATTTTGCTAGTTTAAGTTCACTATATATTCACTGCTACTGTGAATAATAATATTTAAGATTAGAAGTTGCCATGATGGGAAATAAAATGGAAACATGCACTCACTTTAAGACAGTAGTTTTTAGCATTACCGCACATTAGAAACATCTATTTAAAAAAAAAACAACTGGGCCCTATTCAACACCAATTAATTCAAAATCTCTGGGTGTAGTGTTCAGGTATTTGTAATTGTAATGTTTTTGTAATCCACTAAGCAATGCCAATAAACAGCCAGTGTTGAAATATACTGTTCTAGGAAAGTACATCCCAGGAAAGCAACCATAAAGATATTTTAAAAGAACATATTAATAGGCAACACTATTGGATGATAATTAATATATTGAATTCCCAGACTTTAATTTTTATATCTTCTTTGACTTAGACTCTCCACATCCCATGGCTAATTAAAAGATCAAACATTGTATTTCAATATTAATGTCCCATAACAGGTCTTTAAATGTATATAAAATAACAAAATATCATTTTAGTTTTCAACTGTTTAAAAGTGGAAAAAGTATTTTGAGATCAAAGGATGTACAACCAGAATCACCAGATAGTAAACAATGGCAAACAAAACTAAGTGTAACAAACATCTCAATATCGATCAAAAGGAAAAATGAACTTTTTCATGGATTTGATAATTTTCAAAATGGCCAAATTCTTAGAAATTTTATTAAAATAATCCACATAAAACAAAGTTTGTATTATTCCAAATACAGCAATATGGGAAGATTCTCTGGATAATAGGGTCTGCAGCATTTCAGCTACAAAACAAAGACATGAAGACACCTGAGAGGGAGAAGAAAGAAAAAATAGGCAGACCGATATTGAGCATAAGATTTAAACAGAAAGTGCTTATGTAAGAATTTGTCTTAGGAAAACAACTCTTTTTAATTAGGGAAATTGGTTGGGGGACCTTTTTGAGTGTGAAATGTGACATGTGTCCCTCTCCATAGCCAGAATGGGAATAAAGAAATAATTAATATCAATAAAGTTGAGATTTTTAAAATTTCTTGATACAACCTAAGAGAATCAGGGAGAGAAAACACTCAGCAACATAGCAGAATGCCAGAAGAAGCCTGAGGGAAGAGGCTGACACGATTTGATTTGCCAGAGAAATCGTGGCTACATAGAGTGGAAAGAGGATATCACACCAAGAAGGAACCTACAATTTGGAGTCCTTATCCATTTCATTTCATTTCATTTTAAATTTTAAAAAGAATGTGAACTCTATGTGGCTGGAGGACTTGAGGCTTTCTAGGCAAAAAACACCTGGGTTAAGCACACATGACAAGCCCTGCTAGGGTAGCCTGGAAATAAAGTTCACTAATGTCGAAAATCTAAATCCAGGAATCTCAAATCAGGGCACTTCAGAGCTGGCTTTTGTGTGGGAAAGGAGAGATTGAGATGTAGGATAAAGGTCATCCTAGAGTTTGGTCCTTAAATTAGGGTATGCACACTGTGGGTTACACAAAAACTTTACAAGGGGGCAGCATAGATGTAAATATTAAGATAATGTTCAAATTTCAATTTTCCATATTTACTCCTTAAAAGTATTGGGCTGGCCAAAAAGTTCGTTCGGGTTTTTCCATAAGACGTTATGGAAAAATCTGAACGAACTTTTTGGCCAACCAAATACAACTGCAGTCTAGGTCTCTTGGTAGCTCTCTATTCCCACTTTTTCTTTCAAAATGTCTCATCTCAGTCTACAAAAGAAAAGCACTTTTCCCCAGCCTGTCAGAACCTTTCCAAGCTGCATTGTCATGGAGTGCAAAAACTTCTAGAGAACAAAGTGACAATTTTAATTATTAGTATTGAGAGGCTTCCTTTTAATCAAGACATCAAAAACCTGTAGTAGACTTTGCATCTCTACATGCTTTTTACATATTAATGTCCAGGACAATGGGTGGTATTAGAAATAAGATATGTTGGCCTGTGTTGAGATATTCTGAATTCAAGTGTATTGTAGAGCATGGTGGTGAGATTGATGACAATTTTCACGTAACTACTTTCCTTTTCCTTTCCAATAACCGTTGTCAAAGAATTCATTATTCTTGAGGGAGAATTCTTTGAGATTTTTGGTCAAAAATTATACATATAAAAGGTTTGAATTTATCTCTCTTCTAAAACTATAACTTACAAGATTTCCAGAACCTATTAATTTTTAATTAGAAAAGATGAATATTAGTAAAATGTAAACAAAACTAAAAATATTTTGCAGTCAATATTACCATGGAAGCCTCCTCCAAATTAGCTTTGCTCCATGTGAAAGCTAGAAATTATACATGATTGTAGAATATGTTGTAATATCTGTGGCACTTATTCACAGTTTAAAAATATTAGATGCCAAACCTATTGTTACAATTAAATTGTTTTCTCCTATTCAAACAGCACTATACTTTGTAGAGATCAGGTAATAGGGGAGATTGTTCAATACATTTTGACAGAAATTATTGTAAATAAAACATACATACCTTGGGTACCGCAGATCCAGGGATATTTCTAGTCATTGTCAGTTAATAATATATGTTCACATGTACAGGAAAGAAAATCAGCATTAGTAATTATGGTATGGTGTGCAATTCTTGCCAAATAATCACTTGGTAAAGAGATTTTCTGAACATTAGTGTTGAGTTGATTCTGGCTGGATGGGCAATGGTCAGGTACAAGAATGGTTTATTGCTCATCCCTGCACTTGACACCTTAATTTATTTTGAGAATGCTGTTTTTTTAACAGTCTGTTTAAGTTATGTGTCAGCTGGGAACTTTAGTAAGTATTGAAAAGCAATAAGTTCAAATATAATCTTAAAATCAAAAATAGACTAAGGTAATATGAGATTTTAAGTACATAGAGCTGAAAAAATCAAGTTGTTAATGATGTTGTCAAAGAAACATGTACCAGGGCTGGTGAAGTAGACAGAACTAGTCAATCTGAAAATGGTAGAACGTAGTTAGAGGCTTTAGTAAAACATGAGTTGTATATTTATGGAGAGGGAAATTAGTGTTGAAAATAAACATAAATTTACCTATTTTTTTCTAGGCTGAATATTCTTAATCAAAAAGCAAAAAAATGTGTTTAATTTCCATGTCAAGATCAGAGCACTAAAAATAAATTGAACAGTTGAGTGAAGAATGTCGATCACAGCAACAGTAAACATGCTAATGTCTTCATTTATTGATACTTGATACATTTACAGGTCTATAATCTCTTATTCTCAATTCCAAAATCCAAAGTATTCTGAAAACGAAAATAGTTGTATAACTTATTTGGGAACAAAAACTGATGTGAAACTACTTTTAGTCTTTATGTTACTTTATCTTACTGAGTATATGTTATACCTTTCAATGCAGAGGCAGTAATAGGTTTGATTATAGGGTGCTGTTCTAGACTCAGCTGAGAATGTTTCATAGTATATGATGTATTACTCAAAAACATGACAATATCTGAGAATTCTGAATATCAAAACATACCTACCCTAAACGATTTAGAAAAGATATTGTTGACCCGCTCAGATTATTAATGTAAAATAAATTACAGGAATCACTAGTCATCTTTCTATGCTGAAAAAACCTTTGGCCTGGGTTCCCCTGAGATGATAAAAGAGCCTGACTGGCCTCTGTGGGACCACGTCAGCCATTCATTTGAACTGAGCAGGAAGATGACACATAAGATTGTGTTCACCAACAAGAACCCTGAAAACATCACTTTTCAATATCTTTGGCAGTACTTTCGATTGCCAAAACACTGAAAACAAAAAAGCTGTAACTGCATGCTTGCACATATTTGTGTAAATTCAGCTTTCAAAATATTGTAACACCAAACTGAGAAAAATGTTACCCGGAACGTGAACATAATATGTCACTCATTTACTTAGCAACTATTATGGAATGCTCCAAGTGTGCCTGACAGTGTTCTAGGTGCTGGGAATGCGGTGGCCATGCACATTTGCTTTGGTTTTTTGGGCCATGGAGCACATTTTGAACAGTCTTCTTATATCTAGGGGACTTTCTATGATAAGAAAAAAACTTCTCAAATGAGAAGTGAAACTCACTTTTCTTGCCCTTGATCTAGAGTTCAGCGCTGTGACCTGGAATTCACTAATCAGATGCATGTACTCAAGACTTTGGTCCTGAAAAAAAGAACTATAGGAAGCAAATACTAACGGGGTACTTTTCTAAATGCTTTTCCTGATAGGTCAGAGTCCATAGCCAAGATTTGGGGGTTCCAAAGATAGCCTATCATCAGCATGTGGACGATGGTATCTGACTCTGGTGGCAGTTGTGATGGAGTGGGTTGAACCATCCGCACTGTGAGGCCTCCGCACTTTTCCTGGTGGCTTAACCTCCAAGCCTGGATAATCTTGCGCTCTGGAGAGTCCATGAGCAACCTACTAGCTTCTAATAAATGTATTACTTTTTACGATAACTGTGGGTTTGGTTCTTTTGCAGTTAACAACCATGATTCATATAAGCAATGAAAAAAGTCCCTGACCTCATAGGGCTAGCATTCCAGGAGGGGAAACAGGTAATTTAATATGCCAATCAGCGTAAAATAGAGTATGAGGTTATATTTTTAAAGAGAACATGGGTGGAGGAAGAGGAAATACTATTTAGAGACATGGTAAGGGAAGAACTTCCAGAGAAGAAGGCATTGAAACCTAAGTAAAATCTAACTGAAGAGAGGAAGTAAACTATGTGAATATCAGGCAGAGAAACCATGAATGAAGCTTGCTTTACATATTTGCCGAACAGCAGGAAAGGATTGCGAGTCAAGAGAAATTTGGAGGAGACGAGGTCTGAGAGGTAGTCAGGGGCAAGCATGTGTAAGTCTTTGTAGGCTGTGTTGCTGCATTAAGGACTGGGAGGAATATCCATCTGTCCGTCTGTCTATAATGGAGAAATATTATTTGAGTCTTTAATCAGCCCATTTTACAAAATCCTTAGTATAAATCTAATAATATAATGCCCACTAGTCAATGTGACAAGTCAGAAAATTTAGTCTTTGTGTTTTTTAACGAGTTAATAATATTTATAATAAACTATTTTAAATAGTTTAAATAACTATATAGTTATAGTTTAAATAACTATTTATAACTAACTACTAATAACTATAACATTTAAAATAAACTATTTTAAATAGTATCATTAAACTATAAACTATTTAAAATAGTTTTTGTAGTAAAATGAAGAGCTACATTATGTGGTAGGATGCAAATTTTGCATGAGTTTTAAAGTTGTAACAGGAGAGCCCCAAAGATAGTTTAACTTCGTGGACAATTTAGAGTAAATCTCTTTTGGGTATGGGTTTCACGTTAATATCTTGCACATTTAGGTATCCTTAGTAGGAAAAGTTTGAGAAGAACTACATTGGTAAGCAATGTACAATGAGAAAAGTGAGTCAAATGTGAATTAAATGGATATTAACAAAGTTTTACTCATCTGTGTAAAACAATGTGATTTAATGAAAGAGCATGGAATTTCAAGTATTTGAATCCAATACTGGATTCAATCCAGTACTGTTCTGTTCTGGCATTTACTACCCAGATGACCATGGGAAAGTTACTTTAATGCTCAGCACTTGAATTTCCTTATCTGTAAAATTAGGGAACATGAAACATATACAAATTTTTATAAATATTAATTAGGCAGCATCTCTAAGGAACAAACTGAGATGTTTCCCATAAATGACAAAATTATGTTTGTTTTCTTTTTAAAAGCTTTTGTTTTCTAATTTGTTTCACAGCACAGCTCAAGAGCTGAAAGGGAAGCAGAAGGAAAAAAATATGCTTAGAGTAATATTTTATCCTCACAACGGCAATAAAAACAAACGTTGTTTAACAAGAAACCTTTCTATGAGTTTCCATATCATAATATAGCTTGGGAACTTCACGCCTATTGATGAAATCCATAGGTTTTCTGTTGAAGTTACCATCGTTTTCTTTATTGCTCCCCATCTCTTCAAATCACCTGGAGATATAAAAGCTAATAGGAATAAATCAACATGCTTCCCACACCTGAACGTAGAATAGGAATAAACTCAAGATACTGACTTTAAATACAACTGGTAGATAAGGTTAGTAAACATTGTAAATCTTAAGAAATATACCAGTGAAGGAAAAGCTCAGAAGCTAACATTGAAGACATGTAACACTCCAGAATATACTAGGACATATATATTTGGATATATGTTTTGGCCATCCAGAACTGGAGCCAACAAGAAACCAATATAAAGATACAACCATTAGGAATCTAAGAAATTCTAAAAGATATGTGCAGAGAAGAGGCCACACTCAGAAATATAAAAAATTAAAATTTAATAACATAATAAAGCAATTAACGAGTATGTAAAATATCTCAACACCGTAGGGAAACTCTGAGGGACTATGAATAAAGGGGCATTGGGTAAAATAGTGTGATCAGTAGATTTTCCACAGTTATTGTACATCAAATGGAGAACATTAGTAGCAGAAGGAAAACTTGGGGAAAGACATGGAATTCGTTAAGGGACCAAAAGGGCTCAAATTGTAAATAGCAATTCCTTAGCACAACACAGCACCAGGGAGTTATTGGTGGTGGGTTTGGGGGCGCGAGTATATGAGCATCCATCGGGTATGGCAAATTTGTGTTGCATTCAGTTAATAAAGTGCAAATAGTGACCTTATATTGCAATGCAGGATTTACAATTTATTGGTATCATTACACGTATGGCTTCAAATCTGCCTCTTTCATGTAACTGTTAGTGTAGCCTTGGGCAAAGAGTCCTCATCTGTAAAGCAGAAATAGCAACTCCTATCTCATAGCATATATAAAACAACTGATAGGTATCTAGTAGGTACTTGAAGTAACGTTGTTATTATTATTTTGTTATTGATATTATTAAAAGTCAACATGAACTTCCCTTTTCATAAGTCTATTTACAATCAAATTTAGATATCCCTGCATCTCTTTCTGAAACTTTGAAATAATATACATTGTTATATGATACTGTATTCTTATATCGACTATTCAAAAATATGGGAGACTGTTCAAGATCAAGATATCATATTAACATATTATTAGCTCTTGTTATTTCTAAGTAAAACATGAAGCATCAAGAACATCAAACTATAAGGCCTAAGGGAAGGATGTGGTCTTTTTAGCCAAAAGAAACAAGATACTGCTAATGCTTCTGCATGATATGACTGAGACCTTGATATATTGTTTCAAATTCTTTCCATTTAAGTTTAAAGATAAGTATTATTTATTTTATTTTCCATAAGCAGATATAAGCTATCTGGTGTTTTACGAGAATTTTTTTTAAGTCATTGTTGAATTTGTTACAGAATTGTTTCTGTTGTATGTTTTGGTTTTTTGGCCTTGGGGCATGTGGGATCTTAGCTCCCCGACCAGGGATCGAACCCGCACCCCCTGCATTGGAAGGTGAAGTCTTAAACACTGGACCGCCAGGGAAGTCCCGATCTGGTGTTTTAATTCCCTACCAGTGCCCAGACATTCCAGTAGCTACTCTGGGCATTAAAGATCCTACCAGAGGTTTAACTGGCTTCAGTTAAAAGAATTATTTCAAAAGCATCAAGTTCAGGGGAGAGTTTTCCTCTGGAGAATTTAAAGGATGGTGGTGCTAAAATATGCGGCATCTAGAAGGTTTCAGACCCACACATTTTTCATCGGCTTTCTCAGAGCACGGTAGGATTTTATCATTTTATATCTCTAGCTCAGCCTGTCTCTCTAATAAGTACTGTGGGTCCTATTCTTGATCAACCTCCCTATCAGTTTGTGCCCAGGTACTGAGGATAGTTACTAGATTAACAAATCTTGGGATTTAAACTTGGCAAGTACTTCCTCTCTGATAGAGAACACAGGCACTGGAACAAGCTCCCATTTCCTGCTCTTTATTAAAATGCTAGGAAATAATTTTTAACTTCTGAATTTATATTGTGAATTAAATATTTGTCCAGCAAGTTGACTGACATTCTGGGGAAATGCATATTTGGAGTTTGATTTTCGGTTAACCTGTGAGCCTGGATGTAAAATTGGAGCCATCCTCCACATCAGTTCATTGAATATGCAGCAAGAGTGGCAGCCCAGAGGGCTTCCCTGGTGGTGCAGTGGTTGAGAGTCCGCCTGCCGATGCAGGGAACACGGGTTCATGCCCCGGTCCGGGAAGATCCCACATGCCGCGGAGCGGCTGGGCCCGTGAGCCATGGCTGCTGAGCCTGCGCGTCCGGAGCCTGTGCTCCGCAACGGGAGAGGCCACAACAGTGAGAAGCCCGCGTACCGCAAAAAAAAAAAAAAAAAAAAAAGAGTGGCAGCCTGTGTGGAAACTGATGGGCAAACAGTGCAGTTGGTCAGCTTGATACCCCTAGTCATGACCATTTAAGTCAGTGAAAGAAGAGAAATTAATTTTGCCAAGACTTCAGTAACAGTGGTAACTTCCAGATGTTCTACTACGTGAAAGTAGTCAGTATTCTGGCATTTGAAAACTTACTGGCATTTAGACATTTATTGAACACCATTTCACTTTCTCATCAACAGAAATTTCTTTGTAGAGCTACAAATCGCCCAAGACTAGACAAAGTCTTTTGTCCTAAAGAGTTATTACCCCAAAGTAGAGAAATAACTGTCATTTCGAGGATTGGTGTCATAGGAGTAGAGTTTTCTTGCTGAGGGAAGAAATTGAGAACAGGCTCAGGTGAAGAAAAATAGCCAAGGCAGCATTATTTGATTTTGTCGACCCAGCCAGCACAAAGCAATCGTTGTAAAGGTGTTTTCTAAATATACTCAGGTAATCATCTCAATTCGTCCATTTTGCAGATTGGATAGATTTAATAACAAATTGCTGTTTAGATAGCACTGCTCATAGGAAGAGCACAGTCTAGGTGACAAGGAATGGGTGGAAAGCCAATTGTCAAAATTATTTCTTTGCCTACCTTTCTCAGGTGTGTGTTATTAATGCCTTCTGCCTTTGAAAGCTTCCATGCTGGGCAGTAGTCCCAGCATATGCTGCGTGGATTTTAAATTAGGATAAAATGTTAGATGCTCCCTCAGCTTCAGGACCAGGGAAGAATGAACTTGCCCATGGCGGACGGAGATGGCATCGTTCGAATAAGCAGCTTTAAAAAGTTAGGCGAAGTATCCAAAATTCACAGATCACTGAACTCAGGGGAATTACATAGCAGTGCTCATGAAAAGAAAGAATATAGTGTGAAACACTTTGCGAAGCTTTTCGCTGTGCTTTTGTATTGTCATTCGCTCTCTAATCTACTTCAAGAAACAAACTCTAGGGGAAAAAAATGAGAGCGGATACTTGAAAAAACAGCCTAAAACATATTGTCAGTAACTGCCTGAATAGTCTACACACTTTGGGAAGTCAAAAGATTCTTGGTTCTGGCATTGGGCAGTGCTCTCGTCTGATGAACAGACACATATCGATATGCCTAATGGCTGAAAACTGTTACTAAATTATCAAACAATCATTTTGTTTGTTAGTGCATAGTAGCTGTGAGGACTATTTTTGTGTTAGCCAGAAGCACTGTTTGCTTTTCCACATGTTCCCAAGAATTCCCCACGAACTTGCCTCTTTAAATTTGCCTTTTATTTAAATATTCTGAATAAATGCTACCATACAAGAAAAGCTGTTCATTTCAATTTTACCCTAATGGTGGCTGTTCTACCAAAAACAGATCAGAGCAATTTCTCAGTCTCAGACTTCTATGAAATAAGCTTCTGGCTTTTTCCCATCTTATTTTTAAATAAAGAAGGGCAACAAAAATGTATGGGTGTAAGCTGGACCAAGGCAATAAGTGGGAAAAGTGAACTAGCAGTGCTGGGATTTAGTCCTGACTCTTAGTCATACTTCTGGGCCTCACTGTCCTTTTATATAAAATAAAATAATCTAGATTAAAATGGCATCTAGAGTCCTTTTCAACTGTAAAATATCATGAGTCTTTTATTATACTTTCATGACCTGTGTATGCACAAGAAACAATAGTGTCTTGCATTTTGGAAGTTCTGTAGTTTTCAAAATTTTATTAATAATGATCCAATCCACCTTTATCTTTAAAAAATCCATTTTAAAATTTATTATTTTTTATACAATTTTTAAAGGTTACTTTCTATTCGCAGTTATTATATCCCCTTGGTGTACGATACATCCTTAAGTCTATCTTACACCCACTAGTTTTTCCCTCCCGCTCCCCCACCCCTATATTTCCGCTCCCCCTCACTGGTAACCACTGGTTTTTCTCTATATCTGTGAGTCTGCTACTTTTTTGTTATTTACACTAGTTTGTTGTATTTTTTAGATTCATGTATAAGTGATATCATAAAGTATTTTTCTTTCTCTGACTTATTTCATGTAGCATAATGCCCTCCAAGTCCATCCATGTTGCTGCAAATGGCAAAGTTTCATTCTTTTTTTTGGCTGAGTAGTATTCCCTTGTGTGTGTGTGTGTGTGTGTGTGTGTGTGTGTGTGTGTGTGTGTGTGTATGCCGCCACATCTTCTTTATCCATTCATCTGTTGGTGGACACGTAAGTTGCTGCCATATCCTTGCAATTGTAAATAATGCTGCTGTGAACATTCGGTGCATGTATCTTTTCAACTCAGGGTTTTGGGGGGTTTTTTGGATATATATCCAGGAGTGGAATTTCTGGGTCATATGGTAGTTCTGTTTTTAGTTTTTTGAGAAACTTCCAGTGTTTTCCAAAGTGGCTGCACCAGTTTACATCCCCACCAACGGTGAACAAGGGTTCCCTTTTCTCCACATCCTCACCAACATGTGTTATTTATGTTCTTTCTGATGATAGCCATTCTTAGAGGTGTGAGGTGATACTTCATTGTGGTTTCCATTTGCATTTCCCTGATCATTAGTGATGCCTAAGGTGCCTAAAAAACAGCCATTTTTAAATTACACTAACATGGATTAAAATCTCTATACTCATACTCCAGTGACAGAAAAAAAAATCATTAAAAATAGTTTCAAAGGAAAAAATTAAGAGAAATGCCTAGGTAGATATGTATATAGCAATAAATATATATAGCTAAGATATCTACATCTGTAGAGATAGCTAAATCAGGATATACGGCTGACCAGAAAACACTGTGAAAATACTGTTTACAAATACTATAAAACTTAAAATGTACTAAACTGTGTAAAATGAAGAACTACTGACTGTTACGAAGTAAATAAAATAGTATTACGAGTGAATTGGCATTGTTCTAGCTGTATTGAAAGCCTGACACTAATTTAATATTGCTCAGGCCAAGGCTGGAAGGGAAATGTATTGGCCTGAGTTCCCTAGAAAACAGAACCTGAGGCAAAAAGTTATACCCTGATATGTTACTGGGGTAGCTAAGGGGACAGTCCCTGGAAGCAAAAGTGAATGACAAAAGGGAGACCATATGGTAGGAGAACAAACCACAAGGTGGTTTGTTACCATATAGGCCTCAGCTTCAAGAGCTGCATAGTGGATAGCTCTATTATGTGAGTTGTTTACAGAGAAGCTGTAAAAGAATTCTGTGCTTGGATCAGTAGATCTACTGGGGATTGAAGGAGGGAGGAAAGGCTAGTGAATTACCTCCTCGTTCCTTTTCCTCATTACTTCTCCTCGTTACTTCTAGATTGTAGCACCTGGACTAGCTGGGCAACTTTGAAGGAAATTAGGGCTTCCAGAGGTCCAGCCCAGTCGATGCTTTGTCCAGCAGACTCCTCCAAGGTTTTGTATGTGTATGTGTGGAGGAGGGGGAGACTTGGTTGGCGATGGTTGTGACTGCTTGATGGCAGTGGCAATGAGCTAGGCTTTATGATTAGGATAATGGATGAGGCATCTCTGAGGCTGTTCCAGCCAGGAAATAGAGTAAACTGCTGAGACCTGGGGGATGAGGTAAAGTCAAGTAGGTTTAGAAGGCCACAACTCATATTCACTCACAGCCTATAACAATCTTCAGGTCTCACAGGAGAATACTTTGCATCCATTTCTTCCCTGGGAAGGGAGATGTAGATCTAATCCTTTAGGTGATGGTCAGCACAATCTCCTAAACTTAAAGAGGTTTAGGGAAAAAAGCTATATTCAAACTGTTGCAGGTAGTACAGAATTGATACCTCTCATCCTTCACCCAAACTTTCTGGCTTTTACCCTCTCCCATCACTTCAACTGTTGCTTGTTTCAGGAGGTGACACAGCATTCATTCTTAATGGGTTTGAGATCTTAACTTGCCTTTGTTGGGTCCTGGCTGTTGAAATTTTCATTCCTAATTATCAGTGGGTATAGTAGCATCAAAAGATGTACCAGTGAGTCTCCTAGGCCATAGACATACCCCACTCTGCCTCCGTTGTGTAATGGTAAATGTATCCAGCCTTACATTCCTGGTTCGTAACCATTAACGTTAGGCTCCACTCCCACATTGGTTCCCTGGTTCCTGCTGGTGTATATTGACCAGGGCTTTAATTTCCTTGTGATTGAGGCCATTTCTTCCCAGAGCAGAGCCTATTCTTCCCTTCTTGAACTGTGAGGAGACTTGATCGGCCTGGAGCCGGTGGGGCATATTAAGGGCAGACCTCGTGGAGAACAAACATTATCTCTTGAGACCCCTGCTTTAGGTCAAGTCAGTTCACAGTACCAAGGAAAAAGCAGGTTGTTCTCTTCTGACAAGGTCTTTTAGGGTTGTCTCTATTGGACAAGAAGATTAAGGAAAATTCAGGAAATTGACATTCACAGGTTGATTCATCCAAATATAACCATCTCAGCTCTTAGGGTCCCCCTCTTTCCCTATCAAGACCCTAGTTTAGCATATGAGACTTGTTAAGATGACACATTTAGTCTTCTTTCCAGGTATACTATCCTATATTGAGACCTTAGACTTGCTTTTCAGCACCATCTACCAGAAGAACAATATGTGAAAGACTTTTGAAAGCTTCCATAAAGGTCCTTTGGTTTACGTGGGAAATAGGTGTTGTAAGCCTTATCCTTTTCTTTTTCGCAATGTTCCAGTGTTACCAAAAGCTCAGTTATTACTGTCCCCGTAATGATTAATGCAACAGCCATGTGATCTTCCAATGCCTTGCCTTCCACTTGCACTCAATTCTAATTAATCACAGGTCAAAACATTAGCAATTATGATATCTCTGAATATACCCTCCTCCACTTACCATGAGCTACATGGTCACTTTTGCCTTTAAACAGGTAGAGAATCCAACTCCATATCCCATCCTAAAGGGTATATGCCGTCAGAGGCCACTGCCTAGGATTTCCTCAGAAACAGAGCCTGACAGAAAAAGCAAAAGGAAAAGGAGAACTCAAACGAAGAATACCTTGCTCATATATTACAATTATTTATCTTCCTCTCCCACCTCCAAAGTCTGGAGGGAATCTTTGCTCAACACCCTCTAAGACTGGAACCTCAGGAGTTGCCCATTCTCAGGCTAGTCCACATTCAGGCTCCAGAAGTTTCTGAAAATTACCACTTAAGTGTTGCTAGCAGTTTATAGCTCCAGGGATTTCTACTTCAGGTAAACTTTTCTCTCCTGTGACTCTAAACTTGCCTGTCTTTCCAGATTTTGAGGTGACAGTTTGCCCTACAACATCAATTCTCTGATGAGTCCAAGAAAAGTCAATGATTTTAAGTTTCTTCGACTATTTCTTACTGTAAAAAGAGGAGTGGCAGATTCTAAGCTCTTTACATTTTGGCTTAAACTTTCAAGTAGTGTTCATTTTCTGTTTCTATTCCATTCACTGTTGAAAATATAATTTTCCTTTGATACTTAGACAAAATATAAACAATAGTCAGTGAGGTGTCACTCATTTTTTGATACTTGGGTCAACTTGAAGAAAAGCAGTATCAAGGCTTCCATTTGCTTTTCCTGATTTTGCCCTACTTGGAGCAAGGAGATTAGCGATGACAGGTCAGGTCGTGTCTGGAGTTAGGACTACAGGTGACTCACAACTTGCCTTTTATGCACTCCCAGCACAGACTTTTTCCTCTATAAGAAGTAGTATTAATACTTACAGATAAAGCAAACTCAAATATGGTCACAGAGTCAGCACTTTTTAATTATCCTCAGGCCTAAAATATGGAAAAAGTATACTACTATTAAAAAGATAATTACGGCTGCTGCTTTTCGTTTTTTATCATTTTTGTCTCCCTCTTCCTTTTCCTCCCCATTTTCTTTACGGAAAGCATTTTTTTTATAACCTAGGATAATTAGAAACCTAATAGTAATATATTTCAGCAAGAGCACAGTTCTTTCTACTTTATAAAGCTGGTCAAACAAAATGGATAATATTAATCTCAGTTAAATTGGTTATTTTACTATAGACAGATGGAAAAAGGAGTCATTATTCATCGGTTTAGTAAGTTTCACAAATCAACCGTTACAACCAGAAAGGTTCTCTCGGAGGGAAACATTGTCTCATTCCTTCAAAAACCCAGAGTTCTTCATTTGTAAGGCTTTGGTACCCTCATTTCCCTCTCTCTGGGATACACAATCCATTGACATTCAAGCACAGTAAAAGAAAACACTAAAATTTGATCATGAATATTAAAGCACAAGGATTCCTGTGAATGGTGAGAGATTTCCTGGAGAGGGTTACTTGTCCATGCTAATCCCAGCATATTGATAGAACGAAAATAACACCTAACTCCCTGGTAAAATATGTACTTTCAATAGGTGAAAAATAATCTTGTCTTCTATTTATTGAGAAAAAGTAGTTTAAATTCTAAAGTGTAAAACGTATAGTTTTTAGATAAAAATACCTGAATTTTAATCCTGCACTAGCCAGGTAGCTTCAGTGAGTCAAACAGTCTGTTTCCTTACTCTTAAAATGTATGTACTAATACTAAATTGGCAGGGTTGTTGAAATAGTTAATTTGTTTCATCAATATAAAGAATGTAGAATGGTAGTCAATAAATGATAACTATAATTATTTTTAATATTTTAAAGTAGTCACACAAGCATATATTTATTTAAAAATAATAGTTACAACTTGCCATTTGAAATGGATAGAGAGAGATCTTTCACTCTATTGGTAATCTTATACATCTAGATAACATGACCTTTTTGCCTGGAATAAAAATAAGAAAAGGAGGAAAGTCAGGAGGAGGAAGAGGAGAAAGAAGAAGAGAGAATAAGATGAAGATGGCTGCACTCCAGAATATTTTTATATGATTTGGTATTTAAGCACTTCATCCAACCCCTTTGAGAGACAGTAGGAAGCCTCTACTACTTTTATTCATGCCTAGGGAAGTCTGTATCTTGACCAAATTTGATAATAATGAAAGTTTGTTTTCAGGTTCCTCAGGACTCTCGTTTAGTGCTATTTCCCACTCCAGATTAGACCCTCCCACCTACACTCAGAATTTTTAGGTCTTCTTCACTTGATTCTGTTCTCTCGGAAGGACTGATAGCCTTTATATATTACCTTTCTCAGATACATTGATACTTGAGGTCTTATTTCTAATTAGGGAATTGTGGGTTAGGGATATCCTAAGGAATAGGATAAGGATATTGCAGCAGAGATAGCATAAAGGATTCCTAGGTAAGGGGTCTCAGGCATCATTCAGAAGGGAAGAATGATGTGTGTCTGTGTGTCCCAGCTTATGGCCCTGTGGACCTTTGTGTAGAACATGGATGGTAAGGATGCCAAGTAGACTGAGAATGTAGATATTGTTACATTTGGCCATGCAAAGGCGTGCCTTTTTTTGAATACTTGTTTTCAGAAATCCTTAAAAAATTAAAGTTCAACAGAGAAAGAAAATATCACTTTCCCAGTTTATTTCATAAATTGGAAACAATTTGTGAATGTTTAAAATGTGTTTTTTATTCCAAAGAAACTCATAAAACATTGAGAACATGAGCAAACTATGCTTAAAATATCTTCATAAAAACAAACCACAAGTATTGAATAAGCAAATTGATTTCAGCTTTCAAAACCTGAGGTTTTTGGTTGTTGTTTGAGATGGTGCTGTTGGTGGTAATGTATGTGTTTGTGTGTACATGTGGGTACTTTAAATTATAAACGGCTCTGAAATCTTTAATACCGGAACTTCAGCTTTCAAGTGGAGTTTCACCAACCTATGTGTGAAAGACTAATGAGAGGGTAAAAAACTTCACAGGTTCCCAAGAAAAGGAAATCATGAAATAAATCCACCATTTAATTCTAAGTGGTACTACAGCCTCATTGAAATAACAAGGAAATTATAACTTTTCCAAACAATAAAAAAAAATTAAAGCAGCTTAAAAATAGCCCTAAGTGAACACATGACAACCAAAAACAAAGGTGAAGAATAGAAATTCAGCTCCTACCTTACAGCTGAAGGAATTTAAGTCATTGGTACCCATATAATTGGGTTGGCCAAAAACTTTTTGGCCAGCCCAATACTTTGTTTCTCTAGTGGTACAATGAAATTTAAAGATACTTCTAAAGTGCCTTCAGTTTTCACATACAATCAAGCCTCCATCTGAAAGAAACAATCATTTGATTTTCTTAGCAAATCATAAGGGCACTTATGAACAAAAGCAATCATTTGAGGAGGACAAGAACGGTTTTCGCTTTGGATGAGTCGAGCTAGAAGTTGCCGGAATTCCAAGTCCATTAAGCTGGTGTCTATAGACTAAGTGGCAGGCTGTAAAGCAAACAAATGAAACCCTACCCATAAACAAACAAACAAAAACTTTTTAATTAACTTGAATTGTAAAGTGACAGTTGAGAGAAATTGTCAAGGGAGATGATATCTTTTTCTTGGTCCTGTTGGAGAAGCAGAAAAGGAAACCAACATTTGAAAAGAATATTCCGCATCAGATACTAGAAAGAATTGTATAACATCTAGTTAATGGTAAAATTTGGGATAAAAAAAGCGAGTAGATAGTTTCCAATCTCCTTGTACCCACAAACACGTACCCACATTCTCTCTCTCCCTCTCCCCCCCTCCCCCCCTCTCTCCCCCCCCTCCCTCCCTCCCTCCCTCCCTCCCTCTCTCTCTCTCTCTCTTCCTTCTCTCTCCTTCTCTCTCTCTTTAATGTTATTGCTTTGGAATTCACCAAGTGATATTTAAAGGCATAATTACCTTCCCCATTGTAATTGTTATTCATGTAAGTATCAGAATATACTCCCTGACCGCATACTGTTTCTGCGATCCTAATGTGAGATAAAGGGCATCTATCCTAAGAGATTTTTTACTGGTGATTCTTTCTTAATTTTGTTGCCAATTTGATACAACTTCAGGTTTATTTCTGTTATAAAGACCTCTTTACATATCCATATATTCTAACAGTCTACATGAAAATATTTTAATAAAGCCAATTTTAATTTCTAGTTAATCCATATTGTAGTTTTAGAGATGCTATAACTTCATTCTTTAAATCTTTCTTTGAATCAGCTTTATTGAGGTACAGTTTATGAGTAGTTAAATGTACCCATTTTTGGCATAAGTTTCAATAAATCTTGACAAATTTATATACCCATGTAGCTACCAACACAATCAAGATACAGAACATTTCTATAACCACAGAAAGTTCCCTGATGCTTCATTCTAGTAACCCCTGCTCCACTCCAGTCCCAGAGAACATCTGATCTACTCTCTAAAATAATATATTAGCATTGCCTTTTCTAGAATTTCATATAGGTAGAATCATACAGTATGTACTCTCTTGTATCTGGCTACTTTGGTTCCACACGATGATTTTGAGATTCATCCATGTTGTTACATATATTAAGACTTCATTTCTAATCATTGCTAAGTAATATTTCCACTGTACTGTTTATATATTTGCCAGGTAATGGGCATTGTTTCTTCTCAGTTTTTGCTATATAAACAAAGCTGCTATGAATCTATGAACATATAAATACACATCTTTGCAAGGACATATATTTTCATTTATTTAGGATAAGTAATTTCCCTGATGACTTACATTGTGAGCTTGACAAACATTTTAAGGTTTTCCAGGTATGTTTTTGCTTTTGATTTGTAGTTGAATTCTTTTGTATTAATAGCACATACCTTGCACTTTGTAACATTTTTGACGCTTATTTTATGGCACAGAATATGATATATTTTGAAAGCTCCTTGTATACTTGGAAGTTGTATACTCTGCTTTTGAAAATAGATTTCTATAAATCTCAGTTTGAACAATTTGTTTTATTTTCCTGTTTAAGTCTTCCATACTCTTAGAAATTTTGTGCTTACTTTTCCTGTCCTATCAATTATAGTAAGAGGAGTGTTGAATTCTTCATATATAACTATAGATTTATCATCTTCTTTTTTTCAGATTTTTAATGTACTTTGAAGCTCTGTTATTAGTTTCATATATATTTGATATTTTAACATTTCTTTTTATTGAGGTAACATTGGTTTATAACATTAAGTGATTTTCATCTGTAGAGCATTATATTTATATTTCTATATACACTACAGTGTTCTCACCACCAAAAATTTAGTATTTGATATTTTTATGTGTTCTTCAAACAGACCTCTTATTATTATGAAATTTCTCTTTATTCCTTATAATACTCTATATTAAAGTATGCATTGTCTGATATTAATATAGTCCTCTAGCTCTCTTTTATTTAGTATATGCAAGATATATCATTCTCTATTATTTTACTTTTAACCTTTCTAAACCTTCAACACCTTTAGAAATCTTTCTAAAGCATGTATTTCTTACAGACAACATATTTTTGGTCTTACTTTTTTTTAATCCAATATGACCATCTCTACCATTTAATGGGAATATTTAGACCATATAAATTTAAGGTAAAATGATAATGTGTGTAGTAGGCAAACTAATGGCCCCCTAAAGATGTCCATATCCTAGTCCAGATGACCTGTGACCATGTTAGGCTACATGGCAAAGGAGATTAAAGTTGCAGATGGAATTGAGGTTACTAATCAACCAATATTAAAATAAGGAGAATAATGTAGTTTATCTGAGTGGGCTCTAGATAATCCAAGTCCTTAAAACTGGAAAAGGGAGGCAGAAAAGAGAGATGGTAGCATGAGGACTTGGCCCAATGTTGATGAAGAAAAGGGACCATAAGTCAAGAAATGTGCGTAGCCTCTACAAGCTGATAAAGGGAAGGGTATGAATTCTCCTCCAGAGTATGTAGAAGGAGGATGGCCCTACTGACCTCCTTGTTTTAGCTCATTGAAACTCATTTCAGAGTTTTATTGTCTGGAATTGTAAGATATAAATTTATATTGTTTAAACCACTAAGTTTATGATAATTTATTACAAAGGTCATAAGAAAATAATTCAGGTGTCATATAGAGAGCTTACCAAATAAAACTAGTTGGGGCCACACTACTTTGTCAAAACCGGAGGTATGTGGGAGGAAGTAATGTAAACTACTTCCAAGTCTGGCCATCTAAAACATCCTGTGGCATCTTCCACCTCTCTCTCTCTCAGTTGCTATGACTTTCATGGCCCTATGTTCCAGGTAGCATAGCTATAGATGGGGAGAGGCTTTGCTTCATGAACCACCACTTGTAGGAGAACCATTTACATTATGAGAGATGCTGGATCCACATTAAATGTAACAAGAGCAAGAAATAAACCTATATTTATTAAGCCACTGACATTTTAGGGCTTAATTGTTGCTGTATCATATCCTGCCCTGTTTACAGATATTGAAATAGGTTTTTGATAGTACCTTATTTATAGAAATGCTGATAATGTATTGTGTAGTAATAAATCACCCTTAGATTGGCAACCAGAGAAACTAGATGCTTCACTGTTGATGCATTGTGACCCCTTAAAAATACACCCTTACTTCCTCTACTGAGTATCTGATTGAACAAATAAAGATGTCTTTATTTGATATAACCTAGGAGAAATGCTACCTATGACAAGGTGGAGACATCAGTTCGTTACAGTCTTTATTGATTGATTGATTGATTGATTGCGGTATGCGGGCCTCTCACTGTTGTGGCCTCTCCTGTTGCGGAGCACAGGCTCCGGACGCGCAGGCTCAGCGGCCATGGCTCACGGGCCCAGCCGCTCCGCGGCATGTGGGATCCTCCCAGACCAGGGCACGAACCCATGTCCCCTGCATCGGCAGGCGGACTCTCAACCACTGCGCCACCAGGGAAGCCCCGTTACAGTCTGAAAGAAACAAATATCATTTAAGTGTCAGATTTTCATTGGCTTTAGTCTTCTGTCAAATAATTAATCAAATGTGACATTAAGTCATTAGACCTTTATGTTATTAAGCCCTAGAAGTATATATTTTTTAATCTGAGCTATCAACAATTACAACTTTTAATTATCTGTATTTGGATAATTTTGAGTCCAAATGTGTCTGTAAGTAAGAATTTTTAACTACTTTTTTTAAATTATGCAATATCTACTTTGTCTAGGGCAGTTAACTCCAAAAGAATTTGCAGTTCATTTTGGAAAACCAAGCTAAAATGACACAAAAGAATTAGATAACAATCAAGTTTAAAAGAGGGGTACAAAATGAGAAGCAGTTAGATACAGGCTTTGTAGTCAGACAGACAAGAAATACTGTCTGTTTGTATCCTGAGTGCTTACAAAATCACCCTAAGCCTCAGTTTTCTGACCTGTAAACTGAGATATTTGTGTCATTCTCAAAGCTCTAAGAAAGAAACAAGATATAATGGATATAAAGTTCTTAGCACACAATAAGCACTCAACAAATAATGTGAAAGTGTAGCAGCCATCATTTTCATCATTGTGTGTGCTATGAAAATCAGGGAAAGTTTCTGAAGAAGATGGGTCTTAATCAAGGACTTAGCTACTAAGAATGGAATTCAAAGTAGTGACAATAGAATGGGAAAAGGTAGGGAATTGAAAATAAGCATGATGTGTGTCAAGGGAAGGAGGAAAGTGGAAGAAGTAGCAGAAATAATTTATTAAAAAGCATGTGTACAAGGTAGAAAGCATAAGCTTTGAAAACAGAGAAATGGAGGTTCACATTCCACTTCTGTGACTTAGGATAGTTATTTATCCTCTCCAAGCTTTAGTTTCATTATCTAAAAATGGGAATAATATCTTTGGGGGGATTTTTAGAATAATTAAGATAGAATATATATAATACATTTAAAGCAAAATGTTATACATATAATCTAATATAATCCCTGGTATATGTGGATGCTCTATACTTAAAATGGATTATTAGACATTAATAACAAATGGCATGCAGGGCCTTAAAACCTAGAGAGAAAAATTAAATCCTGTTATTTTGGTAGGTAATTCTTATTTGTACAAATTGATTGTAACATGACAATGGGGAGCAACCTCATCCTAAATGATAAAGAGATTTTTAGGCAATTATTCTCTAAACAAAAATGAACATTTATGATTTATAAATGAATCTACTTCTGGGAAATAATATAGAAAAGTGAAAATTGGATGAAACTTTTCATCTCATCAGTTGGGATACACATACTCCCCTTCCACACACACAATTTAATCGTATTTTAGTGCCTTCATTATGTAATTTGGTAGATTCAGAAGTATCTGTCCCTAAATAGGTTTTATCTAGTGGGCATGGTATATAATAACTGGAGAAGTTATAATACAAAGCATTGTATGATATTTAACAAAAGTAAAGCACAAATTGAATAAAAATGCTAACTAAGGGATAAAATTACTAATCTATTGTATCAAATGGGGACTGCACAAGTCTCTATGGAAAAGTTTGCATGTGAGATAGATATTGCAGAGAGCTCTTACATGCCTTAACTAAGAAGTATGGACTTTAGTCAACAGCTAATGGAGAAGATGAAAAAGAATTTTATCTTTTCCTTTTTAAGTCAGAAGTCATCAGACATCTGTTTTAGGAAGATTATGTTGATGGTGTTGAAGGAAGAGATGAGAGTAGTAAGAATATGGGGGAGGGGTGTCTAGTCAAGAAGCTACTGCAATAATTCATTGCTGAGAGATAAAGGAATGAGCTCTGTAGTGTTAGAACTACAGAGGGGAGACAGATATGAACATAACAGGGGTAAAATAAATGGAGTTTGAGGGCAGAAGAATCATGGGATGATGGGTGCAGGTCCTTTGGAAAGAGAATGAAATTTATCAGAGAAGAAAACATTCCAAGGATCTTCCCAAGCTGTCCTGTCCCCGCAAAATGCCTGTGTCTTTGGGGAAGAATAAAATCGAGGTTTACCATGTATTTGTCTCTGTTAGGTGCCAGCTAGAGATATTGTATAAAGGAGAGCTAAAAAGACACATGATTCATTCAGTGGATCTCCTGAGTTTCACCTTTAATGATTAAATTCCTTATCAGTTTGGTTTATGTATTATTATTTTCATGTATTCGTCCTCTGCTGCCAGTGTCTTAATAATTTGATTAATCATTATCACGCCCACCAGATGGAAAGAGAAAGGGTGGTAAAATGGAACTCAAATTAGTTCCCTTTGCTACTTGCCAGCAATATTCTGAAAAAAAGTAAATAAGATGTAGGTTTATAAATGGGTTTAATCTATATTTTCCATTAATATACAATTGAGAGATGAATGTAAGTAGGAAGCATACTGTATTTGATCTTTGGAAACCTTCATAACCAAGACTTTTGTTCACCTGAGATTTCAAAATTAACAAGCATGAGAACTGAGAAAATGCTCGATTGCTCACTCCATGGACTTGTAACAATAGATTCTTATTTATGCAGACGCGTGAAATTATTCTTTAACATCTGTCCCTTTGTGATGTCTCACCTTGAAATTACATCCCAACCTCAGGAGAAATATTAGAATATTCACAGGCATGTATATATTTTTAAAGACTACTAATTATCACAACATAATTCTAATCTACAAAGCAATTAAACATTGCCTATTTTAATATGTATTATGGAAAGAACCTGTAATTTTTTATTTTCCCTAATGGGTTATCTGTAATAAAATAATGTAATTTTGTTTGGAAAACACTGTTATTTATAGATATAATATAAGGAAGTCATTGGAAATTAAGCAATTATTTTCCACCAAACTTCTTAGAGATCACTCTACCTAGCTTACGGAATTCTTGGTCCTTGTGGATGAATAGCACAAAGACCTTCACAGAGGATGATTCCATTAGCTCTCTGGGTTATGACAATGTTAGTGGGGTAGGGGATATAGTACTGAGTTCATAAGCTTTTCCTCCATGGATTTTTGACACTGCCTTGCAAACCACCCCCTACTGAATTAAAAGTCTTTATTACTTCACAAAGCGTGTATTTGCCCTCGAGATAGGGAGATATTAAATAATCAAGTAAAAATAAGATAGGTAACTAAGAATCTAAATGGATTTCTTATAACTCATAGCAAGATATCATGCTTAAAATCTTTTTTGATTTTTCAACCATATATGTTTTTGAGGAGGAAAAAAAGGAATCTTATGAGTTCAAAGAGCTTGGCTTAAAATATTAAAAGATGTGGGCTAGTAGGTAATGCTTAGATGACAGAATAAAGATGTTAAATGATACAAAATCTGGCCTTCCTTCCCCAAAAGCAATAAAGTAGACTGGTTGGCAGAATGAGGGACAGCTGGGAGCCAAAGAGTAAGAGTGAAAGGTTATATTTTAAAATTTGAGAAATGACCTCATCACTACTTGCTCTCACCACTTCTATCTGTGACAAACTGTTTATAACATCTTGTTCCAGGAACATGTAGGAAAGAGTTACCTGCGTTGCACACTTTGAAAGATCATAAATTCTGGAAAATTCATTTCTAATAACACATAGAAACAAGACTTTAAAGTGCAACTATGTTTAGACTTTATGCCGATAGACCAACATCTCTTAAATTCATTAAGTTATTAGCAAGTTTTAAAAATAAGAAAACGACTTATAGCTGATGCCTGCATGGGCAGAAGGACTCCAGGTTTTGGAGAAAACAGAAAATCACTTCTCAGTTATTTCTGTAATTTATGTCAACAGTAAACCACAAAGTTCTCAATCCCCAACCTTCCAAAGGGGAGCCTAAAGGAAGAGATACATGCTGCGCATTTGTTAACAAGGGGACTAGCAAGAAGTAGTTACAATGCAAAGATGATGTTTCCTCCTATTGAAATTTATTTCTGGATGTTGTTTCCAAATGTGGGTTTTTGGCTGCGGCGAAACAATAAACACTTTTAGAACAAATATATAGCAGTAAAATCACTACCAACAATGACCCAGGACTTCAAGTCAGGGTGAAAAAAAGAGCAACAATTATTGCCTCCCCCGCTTCCCCTCCAATCTCCAAATAACATGCAGTTTTGTGTTTGAGGAATAAGGAAGGAGGAATAAGTGGAAGTTAATTGCAGAAAGAGGGAAGCTAAAAGGGAAAAAGGGAAAAGAAATGTGCAAAAACCAGGAAATGGGAGTGCTAGGCCACGTTTTATGGCTGCCTCTGCTGCTCTGGTTACACACAACCCATCTCTTTCCTGGTCTCAAGAGTTCTAAAGATGCTGTGTACAAGCAGCAATGCAATAGTGCCAGAGAATAATTTCTGTAATTTATTAGGTCTGTAACAACTCTCATTCTCATTATCATCATATTACCTTTTACATTCCCTGTTCCCAACTCAGAGTGCAAAATGCAGATGGCAAGTTCCTTTGAGAAGGGACATTGTTTTTGTTGCTTAGTGTTTCTAAATGAAGATGTATAATGAATTGTGCATAGCACGTAATTACAGCTTATTTACTGTATTTAGAATTGAACAATTCAGAACCAGATGCAAACGTCTGAAGAAAACCAGGAGGGTCTCTTACTAGGCACATTCCACAACATATGTAGACCTAAATTTATAAACCATAAGCATAAGCACTTTTGAATGGAAATACTAATAGATATTTGACTACAGTGACAAAAAAAAAAAAAAATCATGGCTCTAATGAAAATTTTCAAAAGTCCCATCAGGCTGAAGCTAGACAAAAATAAGGGACACAGAATTTTGCCGCCCCTGCTGTTATTTGTTTGTTTATCATTAGGAAAAGAAGGAGAAGCTGTAGTATCTAGCCTCAGGTAATACATTTCTGGAAGCTGTTTATAAAGAATACATCAGCAAGAGAGCTGACAAATTCTAGTTACGTTGTAAAACATCAGAGGTTTATATTTATTCAACTATTCAACGTAAAACATTATTCATAGTCAAAAGAAAAATCCTTAAGCCTTTTATTAGAATTTCTCATGTTATTTAGACACACTGCCAGCATACCTTTATAAGATTGCCTTACAAAGCAGATGTAAAGTTCTAGGCTGTCTTTGAAACAGGGTTACAAGTGATTTACGTTTTATTCCAGTAATACATACCTCATGGAAATGGACTCCTGAGTTTTGCTTGTATGTTTGAAACTAAATGAACATGAGAATAATCCCATCACTTTCATCCCCCTCATGTTCATAAGAAAAAGAATAAATATTTCTAATTATTTGATGTTTGGTAAGAGTGTACAATGGACTCTTTCATTTTGTGGATATAACATTTGAGTCATTTTGTAGATATAGCATTTGAGCAAGTTTGCTGTACGTAAAGAAATTCTTTAAATGAGATTCATAGTATTTGCATTGTGATATATCTACTTTTTCATTAAGGTATTAACCATGCTTAATTTTATTTTTTATTTTATTTATTTTTTATTGACGTATAATTGACTTGCAATATTATGTTAGTGATTTGATATTTTTATACATTACGAAATGGTAACCTTGCTAAGTCTAGTTACCATTTGTCATCATACAAAGTCATTACGATATTATTGACGATATTCCCTATGCTGTACATTACAGCTCTGTGACTTATTTTTTTTTTTTTTTTTTTTTAAATTTGTTTATTTATTTATTTTTGGCTGTGTTGGGTCTTCATTTCCATGCGTGGGCTTTCTCTGGTTGTGGCAAGCGGGGCCCACTCTTCATTGCGGTGCGCTGGCCTCTCACTATCGCGGCCTCTCTTGTTGCGGAGCACAGGCTCCAGACGCGCAGGCTCAGTTAATTGTGGCTCATGGGCCCAGTTGCTCCGCAGCATGTGGGATCTTCCCAGACCAGGGCTCGAACCCATGTCCCCTGCATTGGCAGGTGGACTCTGAACCACTGCGCCACCAAGGAAGCCCTCTGTGACTTATTTATTTTCTAACTGCAAGTTAGTTCCTCTTAATCCCTTTTCCCAGTTTCTCCCATGTCCCCACCGACCTCCCCACTGGAAATCACTAGTTTGTTCTCTGTATCTGTGAGTCTGTTTCTGTTTTGTACCATTGGTTAATTTGTTTTGTTTTTTAGGTTTCACATATAAATGAAAACATACAGTATTTGTCTTTCTCTGTCTGACTCAGTTCACATAGCGTAATACCCTCTAGGTCTACCCTTGTTGTTGCAAATGGCAAGATTTCATTCTTTTCAGTGGCTGAGTAATATACCTCTGTGTGTACATGTACGTGTGTGTATGTGTGTGTATATATATATGTGTGTGTGTATATATATGTGTGTGTGTGTTTGTGTAATATATATTTTACATCTTCTTTGTACATTCATCTATCAATGGACACTTTGATGATTTCCATATCTTAGCTATTGTAAATAATGCTGCAATGAACATAGGGATACATGTATCTTTTCAAATGAGTGTTTCTGTTTTCTATAGATAAATACCCAGAAGTGGAATTGCTGGATCATATGGTAGTTGTATTTTTAATTTTTGAGGAACCTCCACACGTTTTATAGTGGCTACACCAATTTATATTCCCAAAAATAGTGGGTTCTCTTTCCTCCACATCCTTGCCAATTTATTTGTTGTCTTTATAGCCATTCTGACAGGTGTGAGGTGATATCTCACTGTGGTTTTGATTTATATTCTCCTGATGATTAGTGATGTTGAGCATCTTTTCATGTTCCTGTTGTCCATCTGTATGTCTTCTTTGGAAAATGTTTATGTCCTCTACTCATTTTTTAATTGGATTGTTTGTTTTGCTGCTATTGAGTTGTATTCGTTCTTTGTATATTTGGATATCAACTGCTTATCAGATATATCATGTAAACATCTTCCCCTATTCAATAGTTTGCCTTTTTGTTTTGTCAGTGGTTGCCTTCATTATGCAAAGCTTTTTAGTTTGATGTAGTCACATTTGTTTATTTTTACTTTTGTTGCCCTTGCCTGAGAATACAGATTCGAAAAAATAATGCTAAGACCAATGTTAAAGAGTGTACTGCCATGTTGTCTTCTAGAAGTTTGATGCTTTTAGTCTTACATTTAAATCTTTAATCCATTTTGAGTTTATTTTTGTATATTGTGTAAGTAAGTGGTAAGTTTCATTCCTTTGCATTTATCTGTCCAGTTTTCCCAACACCATTTATTGATGAGAATTTCTTTTCCCCATTGTATATTATTACCTCCTTAGTCAGAGATTGATTGACCATATAAGCATGAGATTATTTCTGGACTCTTCATTCTGTTCCATTGATCGACGTGTTTGTTTCTGTGCCAGCACCATACTGTTTTGATTACTGTAGATTTGTAGTGTAGTTTGAAATCAAGGCACATGATACCTCCAGTTTTGTTCTTTTTTCTCAATATTGCTTTGGCTATTTGGAGCTTGTGATTCCATACAAATTTTAGAATTACTGGTTCTAGTTCTGTGAAAAATACCATGGATATTTGCAGTATTTCAACTTAAAAACACCATTTCATATCCTCATTAAAAACTTTATTTCCATTCCCCCTGATGCATGCATGCACACACACACACACACACACACACACACACACACACACACACACCCTTAACTCTTGATAGTGTTCGTGATGGAAGACAAAGTCATAAAATATCTAATGCTTCATTTCATTTTATTGAAAGAACTATACGGGGATATAAAAAACATTCATGAAAACTTCCTTGTTGTCAAAGGTCAATTGAATAACTTGAACTGTTTGTGACCTTAAATTACATTTCCCCTGAGTTCCAACCTTGTATAATTCCTACTCAGCATACCTACTGGGGTCTAATTGGTATATCAGACTTTAACATGCCCCAGACAGAAATCCTGATATCTACCTCCTTCCTCTCCAAATTTGCTGTTCTTTGAGCCCCCTTCACTTTTTCAGTTCATGGTTCCTCTTTCCCTTTCTTCTTCCTTCCTTTCTTCTTCCCTCCTTTTTTCTTTCTTTTCTTTCATGACTTTCTTTCTTTCATGTCCTCCTCCTCCTCCTTCTTCTTCCTCTCTCTGTCTCTCTCTCTCTCTGTGTCTCTCTCTCTCGCTCATTTTTTTTTGGTGTAATTACAACCAGAGACACAATACAAAACATTATATATCTATATCTCCCTATACACATATACTAGAGTTTCTTCAGAGTCTAAATCAGGGCTGTCCAATAAGAACTGCCCATGATAATGGAACTATTCTGTAATCTGTGCTGTCAAATAAGGTAGCCACTAGCACTTGAAATATATCTAGTGACATTGAGGAACTAAATTTTCAGTTTTATTGATTTTGAATAAGTTTAAATAATTTAAATTTACATGTGGCTAGTACTGGAGAATTCCAGTCTATTCCAAGGAATGGAGTTGCTAGGTAATCATTTATGCATATTTAAACATGAGCTGATGTCAACTTGCTCTCCAGAACAGGCTTCAGTGTCTCTATGCAATTATATATTTGATATCTTTTATATGTAATTATCTATTTCTTTACCTCCTTGACTATATTTTATATTATTAGGCTTTTACACTTTCTGTGTAATTCAGTGGGTGTGAAATAGTATCTCATTAATGATTTAATGTGTATTTCCCTGCATGGTCTTATATTACTCATACATTTATAGGCCTGTCTTATTTCTTCTTCTTTTAATTACCTACTTATTTTTCTATTGAAATATTTACCAGTTTCTTATTAAAAGGTATGCTCATATTATGTTCTTCCAAAGAGGAAGTAGGACTCTTTTAGTTTAAGTCCAGTCTTTAATGATATTTGAACTTGAATTCTCTAAATGAATTTGAAAATAATTTTTTCATGTCCGTGAAAAACTGAAGGTTTGATCCTAGTTTCATAAAATATAAATAATTTGAGGCTAAGTCTTCTTATCTACAAAAATGACATATGTTCCAGATGATAGATTTTTCATGTTCGTAAATAGCATTTTGTACATTTCTCCATGTTTTATTTCCCAGTTAGTATATACATTATTGTGAATCATACCTTTTTCACTTACTATATTTTTAATTGATTATTAAAAATAATAATAGAATGATGTTAACTTTTAAAATGTAAATCTTCAATAAACATGGTGAGTTACAAAACCATGAGCTAATACAGGATTATTGTTCTAAGCCACTGAGTTTATGATAATTTGTTATATAGCAATACAAAACTAACACAATTGACTTGTCTTTAGTTTTAATGTAAATATTTCTAAAGTTCTACAGTTATATAAGCTGTTTTCTTTATGGTCTTAATAAATGTATTTTATCAAATTAAAGAATTTCCTTTCTGTTTCTCATTTATAATTGTTTAAATTAAAAATCAATGTAAGAATGTGTTTAATGATTTTTCTGCAACTGTAATATAATATGGTGTTTCTCTATCAATAGTAAAGTTAATATGTAACATTGGATGTTAGTATTGTTATATTTCTTCCTTGTATTTCTGAATTATGATCACTTGTTTTATTCTTATTTTATACTAAGATAACAATTTGTACTTGTCACTAATCTCTGGAATCTATCTATGGTGCATATTTTCTCTTATTTTTATATTCTACCGGACATGTTTTGAATCATCTTAGGGCGATGGACAGAGGTGCTTAGACAAGCATGCTTAGGTTGATTTCCTATTCAGAAGCTGTAACTAATTGCTATTGAAAGTACATCCTAGCCCAAGGACCTTGAGATAAATTAAAAGATGGTGAGATATAGTCATGGGCAGGTCCTCCTAGGAAATAGATTGGGAGAGAGCTGAGCATGCAGCTAAGGATTCACTAACACCCCTGGAAGGAAAGGGAAGAAGGCAGGAGTGGGCCATGGGCAAAGTGAAGCTACTGTACAGTGTCAGCCTGGGGAGTCCTGGACTTGGAATGTTCCTTCGGAGCTGTCCTGAGTTGGCCTGAGATGACTAAGCTTTTATATACCCACGTTGTTTAGTCGTTACTCATGGGTCACCCCAGGAAGGGGTGTGAGCTTGAATAGGGCAGGTCTCTGCAGCTGAGACAGTCCCTGAAGGCGCTGAGAGCAGAAAGCTCTCTACTGTCAGTGCTCCCAGCAGCTGGAGCAGCAAGTTCTTCCTTGAAGAAGAGTTGGTTGCCCCCTCAGCCTCTACCACAAATATGAAGAGATAATGAGAAAACTTCTTTAGGCCTGAATGACCTGTTTAGACAGGGGTAACACTGATTTTAGGTGACTTATATGGGATGGTCAGGTACTCCAGACTAATCTCGGGTACATTGAAAGGGACCTTGTGTATGATTGTAGATATAAAAATAGTATGTGTTGCTTTGTAGCCCACACGTCTAAATTAGTGGAGGTACGTGCAGAATGACTGTTAGACATTTTCAGTGTTTGTAGTTTCTCTCTTCTCTAAAGCCTATGGAGACTATCACTGGTCAAAATAGCCTTCTAGCTAGTGAGAAGTAGGGAATTAGCAGATATTCTGAACCAGAATTGCTCAAACTGCAAATTTTGTGAAAGAAGAGTAAACATCTGGTGTCTGAGGTTTTAGTTGCAACAGTGCCTCCCCTCCTCCAGAGTTGTGCCACATGGGTGGTATAGACAGGATAATGTCAAGTTTAGTCCCCTTACTTCTCTCCTAACCTTTACTTTCTCTTTGGTCCAGCCTCCCTCAAATGCCTAGTTGATTAAGAGGTTGTTTTATTCTGCCCAGCCTAAGAATTTCATTTCAAAAGAAGAGCGGAAACCAGGGAATATTTGATTTACGCTAGTGCTACATCCAAGGACTCTATGGAAGAATAATATACTTTTTTATGAGATAGCAGTGATGTAAGTGGGTGTACAAAATGGGAATGGATTATGGTTTGGCCACAAGCTCATAGTCCAGAAACCAAAGCCTTAAGTTTCTGCTCATTTGTTAGCAGACTTCAGACCAACTCGTTTCACCTGTATGGGATTTATTTTCCCAGTCTCCCCAAATGGAAATGATAAACTATATTGTTGAGATTTATATTGCAATTTCACACTGTTTCTTCCATTTATTTGATTCAAAGAATATTCAATTCAAAGAACTTTCCACACACTATTTTACTTACTTGTATGTCTATAGAAGTGGCATGTCTTTCATTAAAACCCTTTGTTGGGGCTTCCCTGGTGGCGCAGTGGTTGGGAGTCCGCCTGCTGATGCAGGGGACGCGGGTTCGTACCCTGGTCCGGGAGGATCCCACATGCCGCAGAGCGGCTAGGCCCGTGAGCCATGGCTGCTGGGCCTGCACGTCCGGAGCCTGTGCTCCGCAACGGGAGAGGCCACAGCGATGGTAATTGTTTTAATGGTCGTTGTTTTAAAACAATGTTTTATTGTTTCAATACCCTAGGTTGAAAACCTAAGTATTTGGAAGTAAGATACACAAGCGTTTGCCACACTGCTAACATTTATGTTACCTTGCGGCTGGCAAATGATTATATCCTTAATAGGTGGTCCAATTCCAAGAAAAAGTCTGGCTCAGAAACCTTATTTGATCTCTTTTGCTTTTATAGTTTTCTTATCAGTGTGAAATATTTTTGATTTGGTGACTGATAATTTATCCCTTCCAGGAAACTTTAATCCTTGTTTAGCCCTCAAATTTCAATATTAAACACATCGAATGCAAATCTTAAGTAAAGTTCATCTTGCTGAAAAGTAAGGACATTCTCTTTACTCATGTAAACATCCAAAACTGTCAAGAGTCCCATAAATTTTATATTTCAAATAGAAAGACTTTATATGAATTATATTGCTAAATGTATAAATAGGCAGTAAGTTAAAACAGGCTAAGTTGTTATTGATATGCGTATTTTCATACAGAATATGACAACAATGATTTCTCTTGTATTTCTTTTTTGAAAAAAAATGAGATATAGAGGAGATTCAATATTTTTAGCAATCTGAACAGTCTTGGGTAAGATTTTTTTAAAAGAAAGACTGTAAGAAGACTACTGATCTGAGAGTCTGAAGACTCAGAATAAGCAGGACTTTAAGTCATGATGTTTCCCCTTAGGTTAGTACACTGATGTACTGTGTATTGCGATATGTTGTGATCTAATGTGGATTAGACTTGAAATACTCTCAGTCCCAGGTATTTGGAAGAGATTAGATTCTTAGTTTCTATTTAACTAAATGTAAGGAATCGAATCACTCTCTCTGAATGTTATTTGGCTTTAACACTAAGGTATACACACATCTGTCTAGTGTCACTTCTTTAAACAGTGGCCTCAGCCATTAGACTCAAATGAGAGAATGTATGTGAAAATACATATATCCACCATGCCAATGAAAGAAGTATTTTTATTGTCTTCACATGTGATGCAACCCGGTAAACCCCTTCAGAAGGGAACGTTCATTAATAACATTCATTAATAATTCTAGAGATAAAGATTTAAACCTTATTCCTGCCTTGGAGAATTTCTTTGATGGTCAGTTGCTCACCTAGTTTTGCCTCCCTAGAAGTTAAAATCCTGAACTTCAGAGAGAGGAAAACAGTACTATTATTTCTTAATGAGTACTCACTGGGCATTAAATTAAGGGCAATAACTACAACAACAACAAATAAGAAAATATGACAATACCTGCTTGAATTCTAAGACAGTATGTCACCTTTATTCTCTCTTTTTTGTTGTTGCCGCTATGTTAATTACCTATTTCCCCCTTGACACTTTCCCGTACTTTACTGTAGGATATATTTAGATTTGTGGGATTTTCTAAATGATATGGAGGAAGTCTCTTTCTGAGGTTTTGTCAGAATCCTTCCCTAACCTATCAGAATGGATTAAAATTAGAGCTTGGAATATCTACTGGTGGCAACTGGCCATCCATTTTTCTTAGTGTAATCTAATATTAATGAAATTAATTGCTAAGCTGGAGTACCCACCAGCATACATGAAAAGCCTCCAGCCTGCCATTCCAAGCATAAACTTTTTCAGCATGGTTTTCCAGTCTGTAGTATCCAGATATTAACCAAGTCCTGTGCCCATTTCCCTCTCTAATAATAACTGATTTCTAGTAACAGTTGCTGTTTTGGTTAGTTTGTTTTTTTATTTTTCTATGTTTATTCTTCACACCTCTCACCTCTGATTCCAATTTACTGATTATTATAATTTAACAGTTCTGTTTTAAATATTTAAAGCTAAAATATTTTTAAATATTTAAAAGAAATTAAACAACATTTTTTATTCCAAATATATAAGCCTACACTTAAGAAGCTAAAAACACGTCTCGGCCCCCAGTTCAAACCATCTGACTTTGGGGACATAATTACAGGCAGAAACTATGACTTAGGTCCAATTACAAGCTGGGCCCAAGTTGGGTGCCTCCTGTTTTTCAAAGAAGAGTAGCCAGAATTAGAATTTGTCAGCTCAAAGAAGCCCAGGGTATATTTGCTTTCTGCTAGTTAGTGTCATATGGGAGCCCAGAGGGGCAGACTCCCATGTCACTCGCTTCCTTTCCTGACTTGACCCAAGCCTAGGTTTCTCAGAAACTGATAATTAAACACAGCTCTTCTCAATTACTTATCTTTGCTCTTTATGAAAATACTTTATTGCGAGAATGTGTTTCTATTCAGTATAAATGAACATAACTCTATTCTCCCACCCTGCATATATGGGATGGGAGCGGAGGGGGAAGGGAAATGGAAGGGAAAATGAAAACCTCTTGAAATTATATAGTAATTAGTTTCTCTATTTGAAAGCTCTAAGTTTCATTAAACAGCAATGATAGCCAGCAGTAAACTGCTACCCCTGGGAGAGGGGAAAAATGTTAAATTTCATTTTGAAAAGACTTTTGCAAAAACGCAGACACAGTCGATTCAGTTTTATTCTGAAGATTTATTTCATACCAGTCAAGCTACTCAAGATAAATTCAAACCTGTCTCCCAGATGCAATAAGTGTGAAGAACTAGAACTTACTGTCGGATGATTTTGTCACATCTCGCCGTCTCTAAATATCGTATACTGATGGCAGAAATAATACTACCAAAAATCTGTGTTAAGGAAGTTTTAGCTCAAACGATATATATGCTGGTATAACATTGTATGGGCGTAGTGTGTGTGTGTGTGTGTGTGTGTGTGTGCGCGCGCGTGTGTGTGTGTGACAGAGAGAGAGAGATATTTTTCTTTAGGGTAATCCATTTGTGTATATGCAAATTTCCTTATCACATAAGTGTAACACAATGGGAAAACGTTATTTTAGCCTTCTTAAAAGGAAGGTCTTACTGCCAAATGCTATGTTAAATGATTTCACTCACCACTAGAGGAGAAGTGACATGTTAAGAAAACAATACAGCAATTCCTTTGAAACTATACTAATGAGTCCCAGAATTAATTCAGGGGATAATTAACTGGTTATAAGGCCAAATCACAACATATGTGTTGCAATTAAAATAGTAAACAATCATTTCACTCACTGTATGACTTGTAAACTGACAAAGATCCATTGTAGAATATGGTATCAGGGAACCTAGTCCATGCATACTTAGAAATATTTGTAGTACCTCTAATTCCTTTCAAGGTGGACTGGAATCAAAATAGTTTAAACGAAAGGCAATACGTCTCAAAGAAGATATACAGATGACAAATACACAGAAAGATGCTCCACGTCGCACGTCATTAGGGAATTGCAAATTAAAACAACAGTGAGATATCACTATACACTTATTAGATGACCAAAATTCAGAAGACTAACAGTCCCAAATGCTCGTGGGGATGTGTAGCAAGAGGAACTCTCATTCACTGCTGGTAGGAATGCAGAATGGTGCAGCCACTTTGGAAGACAGTTTGGTATTTTCTTACAAAGTTAAACATACTCTTACCATATGATCCAGCAATCTCTGTCCTTGGTATTTGCCCAGAGGAGTTGAAAACTGTCATGTACACAAAAACCTGTACACAGATGTTTATACAAGCTCTTTTCATAACTGCTAAAACTTATAAGCCACCAAGGTGTCCTTCAGTAGCTGAATGGGTAACTAAACTATGATACAGTTCAGACAGTGGAATATTGTTGAACAGTAAATATAAATGAGCTACCAAGCCATGAAAAGACATAGAGGAATATTAAATGCATATTACTATGTGAAAAAAGCCAATCTGAAAAGACTATATACTGGAGGATTCCATCTATATGGCATTCAGGAAAAGGCAAAGTTATGAAGACAGTAGAAAGGTCAGTGACTGCCAGAGGTTGTATGTGGGGAGGCAGAGGTGGAGGAGGGCAGGGTGGTAAGGGATGAATAGAGCACAGAGGATTTTTAGGGCATGAAAATACTCTGTATGATACTATAATGATGGATAAAGATAATTATACATTTGTCCAAACCCATAGAATGTACAACACCAAGATCAATTCATAATGTAAACTGTAAACTTTGGGTGATTATCATATATCAGTGTAGGTTCATCCTTTCTAATCCGGTGAGTGATTTTGACGATGGGGGAAGTTATGCATGTGTGAGGACCTGGAATATATGGGAAATCTCTGTACTTCCCCCTCAATTTTTCTGTGAACCTAAAACTGCTCTAAAAAATTAGTGTTTTAACAAAAAGTCAGTATTCTTCCTTTGGTAAGGCAGGTACCTCTAACTCTGCTGCCTGAAGTTGTCATAATATAAAATAGCAAACACCAAAATCATGGAATGATATGATTCACATAATATTATAATAGACAATAATGTTAATGATAGCAAAAAGATATGCCTAATCATTTGCATTGGTTTCCTTCTTTTGTCTCCCACTCACCCAATAACAACATCCAAAATAAATGAACTTTTTCTAGTGTTATGCATTGTACTAAATGAGTATTCGGTAGACACACAAAGAGAAGTGCTTTCAAGGAAGTATGAACTACCCTTGTTTGAGGCCCCAGAACATCCAAACTAACAGGTTGGCAACATTCGACCTTTAAGAATGTATTAGGGGCTTCCCTGGTGGCGCAGTGGTTGAGAGTCCACTTGCTGATACAGGTTACGCGGGTTCGTGCCCCAGTCCGGGAAGATCCCACATGCCGCGGAGTGGCTGGGCCCAGTGAGCCATGGCCGCTGAGCCTGCGCGTCCGGAGCCTGTGCTCCTCAATGGGAGAGGCCACAACAGTGAGAGGCCCGCGTACCACAAAAAAAAAAAAAAAAAAAGAATGTATTAGAATGTTAGTTAATTTTTTCTTACCCATTTATATGGCAGCCACTTCTTTCTACCCTGCTCTGCCAAAGGTGAGACACGTTGCATGTCCTGTCTGTCCTTGGGAAGGCTTGTCTATCTTTGGAATCAGTAAATGCAGGTTCTCACCCTTAAGTGCACATAAGAATTACCTGGAAATCAAATTATGGTAATGAAAAGGATTTTTAAAGTCATTTTTATATTTTAGTTGATATGACATGGGTAAGGACGTAATACCCAATGGTCAGTAACCTTGGCTATTTACATCCCCTGGGGAGCTGTGAAAAATACTGATACTTGGGGCCCACCTCCAGAGATCTTGATGAGATTAGTTTAGGATGCAGCTGAACAAAATCTTTGAAGATAATGCTTAGGATTTTCTTTCCTTCCCAGTCAGTGACCTGATCTTATATACACAGAATACAAGCACGTTGCGTATAATCCTGTTTTGTCTGTAAAACCCTCCCTTTCCTTGCTTATGATCACCAGGAACCTAGGTCCATCGACATTGAAAACAGTTTCACCTCTTGCCAAGAGGAAAATAATTAGATGGGATTTTGAAAAGGGAGACCTTCACACAGAATCCAAGAGAATAGGCCCTGCTGATAAGTGAAGAGATGGCTTTCTAGATTCTTCCTTAATGCAGGGGCCAGACCTACATGCACTTTGACATAATTCCAAAACCAAAGAAATATTTTTTCTGCCCAAGTGAATAAGCTAAATTTCTTTTTTCCCCTAAGCTCCTATGTGCTAGTATATGTACCATTAAGGTAGCCAAAAGGAAAGATTTTTGTCAAACTGTGTCTTATGCCACTCCCCTGCACTACCTAAAAAGCTATAGTATACTTTTCCTGGCCCTTCCATATATCTTCGATTTAAACTTGCTCATATGGTGCTGTAAATTTTCTTTTTTAATTGGGGTATAGTTGCTTTATAATGCTGTGTTAGTTTCTGCTGCTGTACAGTGAAGTGAATCACCTGTATGTATACATGTATCACCTCTTTTTTTTTTTTTTTTTTGAAGATGTGTTTATTTACCCCAACTCTACCACACAGCAGTCTGAGCAGGTGCTGAGCTTTCTTTCTATAACAATCCTAACTGAAACACCTTGATGATGGGAAGGCAGGGATGAAGCGTGAGTCACCGCCACACATTTCTTAGAATTCTCCACAGCCCGGCTCTGTCCCCAGGGTTAAGCACTTCCATTGAGGTGCAGAGAATTTTCCTTTTATCCTACACCTTTTTCTTCCTAAGCTATATTTTAGGTATCCATATTTATCCCCTGTTTTTTTGGATTTCCTTCCTATTTAGATCACCACAAGCATTGAGTAGAGTTCCTAGTGCTATACAGCAAGTTCTCATTAGTTATCTATTTTATACATAGTAGTGTATCTATGTCAATCCCAATCTCCCAGTTCATCCCACCCCCGCCCCCCTTCCCCCTTGGTATCCATATGTTTGTTCTCTAAGTCTGTGTCTCTATTTCTGCTTTGTAAATAGGTTCATCCGTGCCATTTTTCTAGGTTCCACATATATGGGTTAATATACGATATTTGTTTTTCTCTTTCTGACTTACTTCACTCTCTATGACAGTCTCTAGGTCCATGCATGTCTCTACGAATGACCCAATTTCATTCCTTTTAATGGCTGAGTAATATTCCATTGTGTACATGTACCACATCTTCTTTATCAATTCATCTGTTGATGGACATTTAGGTTGCTTCCATGTCCTGGCTATTGTAAATAGCGCTGCAATGAACATTTGGGTGTATATGTCTTTTGAATTATGGTTTTCTCAGCGTACGTGCCCAGTAGTGGGATTGCTGGGTCATATGGTAGTTCTATTTTTATTTTTTTAAGGATCCTCCATACTGTTCTCCATAGTGGCTGTATCAATTTGCATTCCCAACAGTGAAATAGGGTTCCCATTTCTCCACACCCTCTCCAGCATTTATTGTTTGTAGATTTTTTGATGATGGCCGTTCTGACCAGTATGAGGTGATAACCTCATTGCAGTTTCGATTTGCATTTCTTTAATAATTAGTGTCGTTGAGCATCTTTTCATGTGCCTTTAGCTATCTGTATGTCTTCCTTGGAGAAATGTCTATTTAGGTCTTCCACCCATTTTTTTGTTTGGGTTGTTTGTTTTTTTGATATTGAGCTGCATGAGCTGCTTGTATATTTTGGAGATTAATCCTTTGTCAGTTGCTTCATTTGCAAATATTTTCTCCCATTCTGAGTGTTGTCTTTTCGTCTTGTTTATGGTTTCCTTTGCTGTGTGGTCCTGTAAGTTTTTACAGCTCAGTTCTGAAATGGATTTTGTGTCATAACCTTTCTTAAATTAAAAAAGGTCTTTTTCTGCACTGCTGAAACGTTTGGGGCTCTACTGAAGAGATATGGGGTTCCAATATACTTGTTAAAATAAGAGTGTTGGTGATATAATATAGCTTGAAAGGAAAATAATATACCTTTAAAAGAAATAATACATCTTTAATAGAAAGTAATGCATCAACACCAGTAGCCAGTTTTTTGCATATGCAATGTAAAAGCTCTAACTACATTTTGCCCATAGGTATGACTATTTTAATAAGTCCCTAGCACTCCTACCCCTAAGTGTCCTTGTATTCTTTTTATAGGTATGACAATATTATGAAACATACCACAAGACACATGCAGAATAAAATTCTGCTGATTCAGTTTCTTTCACATCTTAATAGTGGTACATTGACAATGAAGACTGTACTGTACAGTATATTTTTAAATTATCCTTGTATAAACCTGAGTGAAATATAATTAAAATGCACTTATTATAGAACTACAGTATGAAAGGTCTATTATGTTCAGGGACACATTATAGGAAATATAATTGATTTCTTAACAAAACTAAGAACTCTTTTGCAAAACTAAGAAAATTAATTTATTTGCTGGGTAGATTTATTAGCAGTTATTCTTATCCTAGGCTAAACAGTAGGAAGAAGTAAATGTTTTATAAGATGGTAGTATTAATAAATGTACGGTGATTCCACTTCCTACCCTCAGAATTGTTTCTACCCACAGTTCACTTAAGGAAAAGCAGGCTGATTGTTCTATTTATTTTAAAAGTCCTCACTCGCTCTGTATCTCAAATGTACCTTGTAGGTATTGGCTCTAGTGTTTCATGTTGGCACATTGTAGTAGGATTATTGCTATAGACCAAAAAAAACAAACAAACATAGATTTTCCTTTAGCAGTAACACAATATACTTCTTGTTATTGTGGCTAAATTCTCATCAGATAAAACAACAACTTAGCCTACATTCAGTACCATCTGCAATTAGTTATTTAATCTGTACCTATATAAGACAGTTATTTGTTTAACACTAATACAAACCAAAAGACCACTATATTTCTCTTTCTCTTTCATGCTATCATTGAGAATCCAGAGAAAGATTAATAGTCCTTCAGCAAAATTGTTCGTAATAAGTCAGACACTCTTCATTAAACAAACATTTTGATGAAATGTTTAAGTATAATTCAAAATAATTATAAAAACTAGAGTGTATATACAGTTGTACTTTTCTTCCATAAAAAGTATACCAATTATTTGATATAAAAACCTGATTAAGTATTTTCAATTTGGGAATAAAGTAAGATGAAGATAATTCTATGATCAAAATAGGTTAAATTATGAGGTTAGGTTTCTTCAAAGAGATATTTGGTTATTAGGATTATTACTTCTAAATCTATAATCTTAGCTACATAAGTATGTTAATCAAATAGGTAAGCTGCCTGTATTTTTTTTTTTTTAACATAGATGTGATAGTTTACACTTGACATTTTCCAGTTAGTATCAAGTAAAACATTGCTGGTCAGAAGTCTCTAGGAATAATTGAGTTCAAGCTTTTATTTTCCTTTCTAATACCTGACAATTTATGATATGGGCTTTCCCCTGGAAATTTCCTCATTACCTCTGGAATGTCTGCCTCAAGGGTCATGGAGTGGCTAACTCAATTTGCCCTCAGTAAATCTCCATGATCTGGTTGTTTTCAGAAGAACAATGTTATGTGTGTGATTTAGTCAGTGATAATAAGAGTGGGCTAATTGGTCACTTTGTGGTCAGAATACTACAAACGTGGTCAGGTTCCAAAATAGATATTACAATCTCAGTGAAAACTTGCTGTATTTGTAAAATCTGGTCATCTATGAAGAGCTAAAAGCAGCGAGGGGATGGCTACCATCTCAGAGGTGAGTTGATAATTCCCAGGGATCCCACAGGACATTTTCTCTTCCCTCCAGAGATTCGTAGGCAAAGGGAGAATATTATTTGCAAAAACTATCAGTTTGTCCTTGGTCAAGGTCATGAGCAGTTCAGCAATAAAGCATAAAACGAATGTACTGCATTCTTAACATTTTCAAGTGCTAGAGACACAGACATAATTTACTTGACAATAATAGCAAACTATCACAGACAGGGCATAAGTAGTTTCAAGGAGATTGAATCCATGCTCTGCACAATTAAGCAGTGCTACCCACCCAGTGAGGATGCTTTATAGTGTCTCATATTTTTATAACAGCCAGACAGTTTGGTAAATTTAAATGAAAGGTTTAGTGGGTATAACAGTGACTGACCTGGCTAATGAGATGTTAAATCAACGAAAGAAAAAGAAAGACGGGAAGAAAGAAAGGAGGGAAGGAACAAAGGGTTGGAGGGAGGGAAGAAGGAAGAAAAGATAGATAACTTATTTAGACACAAATCACAATTACAATAAGACATAGAGGCTAGATACATAGTGGTTTAGACTAAGGCTGTGCTTTGACGTATAGAAAAGGGATAAATCTGCAAGATAAGCACAATAAATAGGTCCTATGGCTATTGGGATATAATGTTACAGTAGCTTTGCTATAGCTTCAAACTAAAAATGCACAGTATTAAGTTTTACATTTATTGTTCCCATAGAATTTTAGCCACAGACAAGTTGAAAATATTCAGTAGCAATGGCTGGAATTGCCATCATGAACCCAATTTTGAAAACCATGGTACAATATTAATAGAACCTAGCATTTCAATATTATGATTAGTCTTTTGCCAAAAAAAATTGTACTTTCTCTTGTAGATATATTTTTCAGATTAGAGGGCAGAAGGAAGGGAGTAAAGGCAATATTTTTTTTGAGTGCCTACTATGTGTGTTGGTGTATTCTGTTTTATATCTCCATTAAATATCACAGTGATTTTGCAAAATAGGCCAGTTGATAAAAACTGAGTTTCAGAGAAGTTGTCTAACTTTGCTATTAGGTGAGATAAGTGGGGTTTACCTCTAATCTTGTTTTTCCCGGGTATGCTGAATTATTAGGAATGGAACTGCCATTCATCTGGTCCCCAAACCAAGATTAAACAAACATATTTTAATTCATGCAAAGTGCTTAGTGTAATAGCTAACACAAAATAAGCTCTCTATAATGTTTTAATGATGATAATGATCATCATATCAGAATTCTCCTTTGTATCTGAGTAGTCCCACACATCTCTCCATATTATCTGCCTAATATTCTCTTAGCAGTCCCTTTCTTCAGCTCTCCATTCTAAGCCTTCATTCAACTCCTGTCATCTCTTGGTTTGACTATCATAACAATGTCCAAATGATTTCTTACCTCTAGTTTTGCTGCATCTTCCCAAAGCTATGTCCATTCTTCCTATAATTGTCACTGTGGTTTTTCTAAAATGAAATTTATGTTACTACTCATTGCTTAAGACCCCTCAGTGGTTCCCAGTAGGAGGTATGGATCGTTCTTTTCATGGTATATAAATTGTCTTATCATATATCTAAAATATAAAACCTAATATTTATTTATTTATCCCATTATATATTATCTCTCACCATTTCTATTTCCCAATAGCAAAATTAAAATTCTTACATGGTGTAAATGATCCTGCACTATCTGACAATTTGCCCTGTGATTACCTATTAAACATTAGCTCTTACCACTCCCATTTAGCATATATTCTAGGACCCTAAAGTCCAATTTTCAGTTCCTTAAATTTCCCAGAATGTGTCATGGCTTCATGCCTCACACTGATCCCTTTGACAAATGAATTTATTGAAAGAAATATATATTTAAATATAAATATTACTTAGGTGCAAAGGCTTTGTTGAGAGGTGCAGTTTTAGGCCAGAAAAGTTGGGGGAAGGAGGAGTTGAGGAGAGAAGGAGGGAAAGCAAATATTTTGGAGTATGAGAGCAATCTGGCCATAGAGGTGTATGAGAGCTCAGCTGGTTGTTTGTCATGAGAAATGTCTTCCAGAGAAGCCATGTAGAATCACATTTCCTCAGTCTAGTTCATTGGGAGGAGGAAGGGAAAAATATTTACCTGCTATATCCTTAGAATCTCTTCTCTCTCATTTTAAGATATTCTCCCCATGGGCCTTAAATTCCCTGTTCTTCTGGGTTGTCTTCCCCAGCCTGTTCAGGCAATAGCTGGACAAGCTATAGATGTTGCATCCTGAGGCTGAGCTCTTCCAAAGAGTTAGAAAGAGGTGGAAGGGAACAGTGACTATGTGGGTACAGTTCATGAGACTGCATTACTAGAGTTGCTCTGAAGACTTTCTGCCTATTTATGTAGGTCTGTCCACATACATTTCCTAGATCTATTTTCCTTTACTATTTCAATATTGCTTTTCTCAGGCTTATGACCAACTACCCTAGGTATTCCTTATTTCCCAGGAGTTAGTGTGTTATCTATATCTATGATTGATCTTCCCTCAGTAAGAAGTGGATGTTCAAGCATACTGCTCACAGATCTAGCCACTGGAAGAATGTTTCTTTACCACTGGTTTAAAAAAAATCACTCTCTAATGGGACTGTAATCTAGCAACAGATCAATTCTAGCTAGTATCATCATATCATGCAAAATTACTCAAGGTCCAGTTGTCATAATCTCTACTAGAGCACAGGACCTGCAGCTTAATACATTCATTTAATGAGCATTTTTAGTTAAACAACACACAGAGAAATAACCTCCAATTAAAATATGAAGTCTTGGAGGAAAAATTAAAAATGCATAAAGGAAAATACAACATATCAAAATTTATGGGACACATCACAAGCAGTGACAAGAAGGAAACTTCTGGTCCTAAATATGAAATTGGAAAGCAGGAAATAATCTAAACTCCCACATCATGGACATAGAAAAGAAGAGAAAAATAAAACTAAACCAAGCAGCAAGAGAAAAAATAATAACGATAAGGGCATAAATCAAAGAAATTAAAAACAAAAAAAGATAGAGAAAACCAATACAACAAAGATCTGGTTCTTCAAAAAAGATCAGTGAAATTGACAAACCTCTAGCAAGACTGAACAGAAAAGAGAGAGAACACAGTGTACCAGTGTTATGACTGCAACAGAGGATTTCGCTACAGAACCTGCAAACGTCAAAAAGATATGAAAAGCTCTATACACATAAATTTGACAACTTAGATGAAATAAACCCTTCCTTGAAAAACACAAATTACTACAACTTACTTAATATGAAATAGATCATTTGTATAGCCACATAGGTATTAAGTAAATTTAGTTCATATAACTACAAATTATTCCCCCTGAAAAAATCTCTAGGCCCCAGGTGGTTTCACTGGAGAATTCTACCAAACTTGAATGGAATTTTTAATATTAATGCTACACATAAAAATATTCTAAAAGCCAGACATTCTCTACAATGTAAAAAAGAGCCCCAAAGGAAACAAAATCCCAATATGATGTAGCCACATAGGAGATTATGATTAAATTCAGGTCCAGGGATATGATCATAAGGGTATCAGAGCCTCCATGGATATTAAACTAGCAGCCTCTAAAGGTTTTTTATGTTAATGCCAGCATCATTACAGAAAAATTGATTAGATTGGGAAAATTCAAATGGATAAACCCAAGACTATTGACTTTTTAAATTCTTCTTACCCCTCCTGCCTGATACAGGCAGTCCCTTGCCACTTACCAGAGCTTCCCCTTTGCATGGAGACCCTGCAAAGACCTCACCTAAGCAGGTGTCTAGTAAAATGCTGTCCTCCTGAAATCCACCCCACCTATTGCCTCCAGCCCAATAACCAGAATCAGGTTTCAGCACATCATAAGTGGACTGGAAAGCAATTCTCCAAAGTAAAAGAAGGAGGACATCTGGAAATATGAACCAGAAGCCACTGAGTACATATGTATGGTCATGGATCATAAAAGTATTAGAGCAGAAGATGCAAAAGATAAAACTAAGTAGAAGAAAATTCATGCGTATGAGGGTATGACTCAGGATTCAAAATGTTGGCAAAAATACCTGTAAATGCACCTAATAATTTTATGGAATGGCTCCTTGAAGTCTGAGCATGACAACAGTCTACAGTAAATGAGATAGAGAATCTGTACATTTATTTGACAAAGCATTGAAGAAGGACTCAGAAGCCTTAGGGAGTTGGAAAAGTTAGAATGGATTTATTCTGTAATGCCTAGGAACAAACAATCTTTCTATTTTTATGAAATAAGCCCAAAGATACTTTAAAATTTTATTGAGGTGGTGAGGAATACCTTAATAAGTGAAGCGTCTGAACTTGGAGAAGTTAAGTGATGGCTGACGACTGCAGTCCAGAGGCAGTGAGACGTGTTGCTATATAATTAGGGTACCTAATCTCGATGGGAATGATGGGAATCCAGAATAGCACAGCCCAGGGAACGGAACTTAGCTGTGAGAAGTAAGGGAGGCATAATTACTGTACTTAGGCAACAATGTTTCTTTCTATTAGAGACTATGGTAACAGCTAATAAACCATGACATACCTAGGGATTTGACAGATGGGTACCTGACAAGGATATTCCTCCATTTATATAACAAAACAATCAAATGCTGGCAAGCAGGGTGTTGATAGTCCTGCAGTGGAAATTATAAAAATCTCAGAGTACATGACATATTAAAAGCACTATGCATTTTGATAATCATTAGTAGTATCCTCCTTGGGATAACTCTTTAGGGAAAAGCATGTCATTTTATACAGAAAGATGGTCTTTTAATGGTCATTAATGTATAATAAGATTTTCTCAGATTGTTTCTTTTTTAATGGTCAAGTTTAAGGCCTCACCAATTTATTGAAAGGTTCAGCTGAAATCATTTTGAAAGTGCTTTCATTATCATAAGAACAATGGGATTAATAAAAATTAGTATTGTCTAATATATTTAGAACAGCCATGCTGTATAGTTAGCTCTCACTTAAGAACAAATACAGCCCAGTTCTGTGGACAGTGGTCCACAGATATAGCAATGACAGGCCCATTTATTCTGGCATCCAACAGAGTTCAGGTTCCACTCTCCAAGGGGAAACCAACACATCTGACAGTTCACCTCAACTAAACTGAACCAGAAAGTAAACCTGCTTTAAAAACACAATGTTCATCAAGTCAAATCTATGTGACATAGGATTATCCCTGCTTTTCTGGATGATCTCTGCTATCACTCTACTCCATTAGCAAGGGGAAGAGAGGGTGGACTGTAATCACATCTTATCCATAGATAGTATTTGAAATCATATTTCTCAAGGGCCTTCACTAAGTTATCTTTAGAAAATGACAGGCATGTTCATTTACACCCAAATGTTAAGGTGTAGTGAATAATTAAGACTAACTATCCAGTGCTGACAGGAACACTGAGTTTTGTATACCAATGAGTAAGAAAATAGACCAATCATGGGAAATCACCAGCTGCAGGAGTTTGTGTCCCTACTTTGCTGTCCTAGTTCATATTTATGGAAATGGAAATGTTAATTTATTTGGGATCATATCCCAATAGAAATGTTAACTTCTAATCAAGAATATTAAATGTATTGATTCTTTTATTCATTTTTCCCTTTGTCTCCTCCCAGATAGGATTTATAACAGGTTGATCATTTCAAGATGTTGAAGTTAGTATCCAAATAGGAAGTGGAAATCTGATATCCAGTGGGACACATGAAATCACCATGTAAAAAATACGATCAGAATACTATAAAATATTCTGGTCAGAAAGACTCTAGCCAAAAAGATGTCAAAAGCAATGGAATCTTATGCAATTAAGTATAAAACTGCATGAAAATCTATTAATAAAAATTGTCAGCTCTGTAGTAAGCTAAGATTGACCTTAACTAGTTACTGTTTCTCCTAAATTAATTTTGCAAATTGAAGCAAAACCAACAGTTTGTGCTGGGAAATCCCTTTGTTACTACCCACTGTGCCACTAGTTAGAGAAATTGCTACATCATGCAAAAATCCTTGAAACTAATTTATTACTTGCTCAGCTGGAGCCTGAAGAGGGGTGTAAAGATGAACATCAGGGACTTCAAAAGCCTTCTCCAATAACTGAGGGCATCACAAGAAGAAAACACAATCCATCCAAACAACAGTTTCTCAGGTATTTGACCTTTGTGTCGGCAGGAAGAAAAACATATTAAACAACATGTTAAGGTTAAGGTTGGGCTCTGTAATTGGCCCAACCTTAAGGGAAGGTATTCACCAGCAAAGCAGAGCACCAAGACAGGAGTTTAGCAAATGGCAAGTTATTTCATAAAGAGCTCTGCTCAAGGTAATTTACGAGAAAGAGGAAGGCTTACTTGAAGCTGCCACTTAGGATTGTATCAAGTCAAATCAATTTCATAGTTCCTTTACCTTTTATTGATGTTTCTAAAGCTTTTGTATTTCACAGAGTTGAAATAACAAAAACGTGTCTGAGATGCCTCAATTTTAAGTCCACCTTAAGCTTAGTTTTTATCTTAATTTGTTTTTCAAGAGAAGAGGTTTGTTTCAGTTTCAGGAACTCTGAATATAGCAATAGAAATCATTGTACTAAAGAGTATTCTGACAACTTTTGATATTTAACTAGGTGGTGGGCAGAAAGCCAAAGAACGTGTTCTTCCTCTGTGAGGGTATTGATGATAATATTTGGCACTTGTGTTTAGGATGCAGCATGAAGAAGAAAGAAGGGCTCTGCACATTATGGGGCCAGCTGTGCTGGGGAGAGTTGTAGCAAATTGCAAGGTGGACTCTGTCACATGATTTAGCTCTGCTCTAGGCCCTGGGGCCAGATCAGCTTCGCAGCTCAAGGTTTTCCACATTTCCATTTGTTAAAATTAGGCAATCATTGCCCTGCTACTGATATTCTACTCCTTTTCCTTTACTTGTAGCTTCAGCCTATTTCCGGGTAATAATTATATTTCTGTAACTACAAGATAACATCTTGCTTTGTCACAGCCTACCTCACCAAATAACAGCTTTGAGCGCCTTGTTCCTCTCCTGCTAGAATCAAAACTCAGAGAAGCCAAGTGTCAGGGTCTATTCCCAAAATTTGATCATCACTACTCAGAAGAGACACCCATATTACTTTGTAATATTGATACTTTTATGTGCTTTTAACATGTGTGTCTACATTATAATTTCCCCACTTCCTTGAGTGTTAATGTTCAAGTTATTTCTATGTGTTTCTTCCTGATTAAAACACAATGGTTTCATTTTTTTCTGCAGGGATTTATAGTTTCATATAATTGCAACAACAGAATTTTGTCCTTTTAGTTTCATAAGATTGTATGTTTAGTATTTTCCAATGTTTTTACATTGCTTTAATAAAACATAGTACACAATGATCCATGGTGTTTATATATCATAATTTACTTAACTGATCCTCTACTGGTGAACATATAGGTGATTTATAAATTATGCTGTTAGATTGAGACTTCAGGAAATACATATATTTGAGAATACATATATTCTCAAAATACATATATTGCCCCTTTTCTTCTAATGAATAATTATTTTTAGAGTAAATTGCCAAGAAGGGAATTTTTTGATCAACACTATGAACATTCAAACAACTTCTGATATATAGTTCATCATTATTAAAACTAGTATTGTAATTATCCAACATCTAAAATATAGAAATATGAAAATAATAAAACTGATACCTAATGTATACCACTGAGATTTAATTTAATAAATTGTCACATTTTGCAATGTTTATTCATATACCTTATTTTCTTTTAAAATAAAATGTTAGAGATACCAGGTCCATGCTTTCTAACACTTTATCTTCCTGCCTTCGCCTTAAGTTCTACTCTGAAGACGGTGTGGGTGCGTGTCATTCTCAGAATGCTTATGTGTTTTACTACATGCACATGTGTCCAAAAAATATATAAATTACTGTTTAAAGAGTTTAAACCTGCATAAATATTATTACATTATTCTATTCTGTATATCCTTTAGCTGCTTGCTTCTTCTTTTGAGAAAAAAAAATTTGAAGTATAGTTGATTTACAATGTTATATTTGCTTTAGATGTAAAACCTAGTGACTTGATATTTTTATAGATTACATTCAATTTAAAGTTTTTTAAAAATATTGGCTATATTCCCTATTCTGTACATTACATACTTGTATCTTATTTATTTTATACCTAGTAGTTCGAACCTCTAAATTCCCTTCCACTATCTTGCCCCTCCCCACACCCCTCTCCACGGTTTGTTCTGTATACTATGAGTCTGTTTCTGTTTTGTTATATTCATTTGTTTGCTTTATTTTTTAGGTTCTACATATAAGTGAAAACGTACAGTATTTGTCTTACCCTGTCTGACTTCCTTCACTAAAAGAAATACTATCCAAATACATCTGTGTTGCTGCAAATGGTAAAATTTCGTTCATATTTATGGCTGAGTAGTATTCCATACCACATCTTCTTTTCCATTCATCTGTTTATGAACACTTAGATTGCTTCCATATCTTGACTACTGTAAATAATGCTGCTGTGAACATTGGGGTGCATGTATCTCTTTGAATTAGTGCTTTCATTTTCAGGTGTATACCCAGGAATGGAATTGCTGGATCATATGGTAGTTCTATTTTTAATTTTTTTCCTGAAACCTCCATACTGTTTTCCATATTGGCCACACCAATTTACATTCCCGCCAGCAGTGTACAAGGGTTCCCTTTTCTCCACATCTTTGACAACATTTGTTATTTGTGATCCTTTTGATGATAGCCATTTTGATAGGTGAGAGGTGATCTCACATTGTAGTTTTGATTTGCATTTCCATGATGATTATTGATGTTAAGCATCTTTTCATGTGCCTATTGGCCATCTGAATATCTTCTTTAGAAAAATGTCTCTTCAGGTTACCCACACATCTTTTAATCAGGTTGTTTGTTTTTTTGATATTGAACTGTATGACCTCCTTATATCTTTTGGTTATTAATCTCTTATCAAACATATCATTTTCAAACATCCTCTCCCATTCAGTAGATTGTCTTTCATTTTGTTGATGGCTTCCTTCGCTGTGCAATTTAAGTTTAATATTGTCCCATTTGTTCATTTTTGCTTTTGTTTCTCCTGCCTGAGGAAACAGATCCAAAAATATATTGCTAATACTTATGTCAAAGAGTACTGCCTATGTTTTGTTCTAGGAGTTTTATAGTTTTCATTCTTATATTAATGTCGTTAAGCCATTTTGAGTTTATTTTTGTTTGTGGTGTGAGAATATGATCTAATTTCATTCTTTTACATGCAACTGTCCAGTTATCCTAACACTACTTATTGAGGAGACTCTCTTTTCCCCATTGTATATTTTTGCCTCCTTTGTCATAGATTAACTGACCATATGTGCTTGGGTTATTTCTGGGCTCTCTATCCATTTCCATTGATCTATGTGTCTGTTTTCATGCCAGTACCATACTGATTTGATTACTGTAGCTTTGTAGTATACTCTGAAGTCACAGAGTGTGATACTTCCAGCTTTGTTCTTTTTTTCTCAAGATTGATTTAGCTATTCAGGGTCTTTTGGGGCTCTATATAAATTTTAGGATTATTTATTATAGTTATGTGAAAAATGTCTTGAATAGTTTGATAGGAATTGCATTAAAAATGTACATTTCTTTGGGTAGTATGGACTTTTTAACAATAGTAATTCTTCCAATCCATAAACATATATTTTTCCATTTCTTTGTATCATCTTCAATTACCTTCATCAATATTTTGTAGTTTTCAGAGTATGAGTCTTTACTCTGAAAGAGTAAACTTAACAGGTTAAGTTTATTTCTAGGTGTTTTAAGTATTTTTGTGATGGGATTGTTTTATTGCTTCCTCTTTCTGATTATTAGTGTATAGAAAAAACAGATTTCTGTATATTGATCTTGTTTTAGACAAATTTACTAAATTCATTTATTAGTTCTAATGTTTTTTGTAGAGTCATTAGAGTTTTCTACATGTAGTATCATGTCATCTGCAAATAGTGACAGTTTTACTTCTTCCCTTTCAATTTGGATACATTTTATTTATTCTTATGTGATTGCTGTGGCTAGGACTTCCAATACTATGTTAAATAGAAATAGCAACAGTGAGCATTCTTATCTTGTTCCTGACTTTTTTAGGAAAAGTTTCTAGTTTTTCATCATTGAATATGATCTTAGCTGTGGGTTTGTCATAAATGGCTTTTATTATGTTGAGATATGTTCTCTCTGTAACAACTTTGTTGAGAATTTTTATCATGAATGAGTATTGAATTTTATCAAAGGTTTTTGCTGAATTTATTGAGATGATCATGTAATTTTTATTTCTTTTTGTTAATGTGGTGTATCACATTGATTGATGTGCAGATATTGAACTATCCTTGTATCTCTAGAGTAAATCCTACTTGATCATGGTGTATGATCCTTTTTATGTGCCATTGAATATGGTTTGCTAATATCTAGTTGAAGGTTTTGCACCTATGTTCATCAGAGATATTGCACTGTAATTTTTTTTGTAGTATCTTTGTCTGGTTTTCCTTCCAGGGTGGCCTCATAGAATGAATTTGGGAGTGTTCCCTCCTCTTCAATTTTTTTGGAGTTGTTTGAAAGGATAAATATTAACTCTTCTTTATATATTTGGTAGAATTCTCCTGTGAAGCCATCTCATTGGACTTTCGTTTGGTGGGAGTTTTTTGATTATTGATTCAATTTCAATATGATTAATTAGTCTTTTCAGATTATCATTTCTCTCTGATTCAGTCTTGAAGTATTGTCTGTTTCTAGGAATCTTTCTATTTCTTCTAGGTTGTCCAATTTGTTGGCATATAACTGTTCATAATATTCTCTTACGGTCATCTGTGTTTCTGTGACATATGTTCCAATTTCTAGTCTTTCATTTCTTACTTTGTTTATCTGGGTCCTCCCTCTCTTTTCTTAGTGAGCTTGACTAAAGTCTTATCTATTTTGTTTATCTTTAAAAAAATAGCTCTTGGTTTCATTGTTTTTTTCCTATTTTTTTGTTCTTTATTTCTTTTATTTCCACTCTAATCTTTATTATTTCCTTCCTTCTGCTGACTTTGGGTTTTGTTTGTTCTTTTCCTAATTCTCTTAGGTTAGGTTGTTTCTTGAGGTATGTCTGTATCACTATAAACTTCCATCTTAGAACTGCTCTTGCTGTATCACATAGATTTTGGAAAGTTATGTTTTTATTTTCATTTGTTTTCAGTCATTTTATGATTTTTTCTTTGATTTATCTGTTCACCCATTGGTTTTTTTAGTAGCATGCTCTTTGTGTTTTTCTCATTTTTCTTACTGTAATTGATTTTTATTTTCTTGCCATTGTAGTCAGAAAAGATGCTTGATGTAATTTACACCATCTTAAATTGGTTGAGACTTGTTTTGTATCCTAACATGTGATCTATCCTGGAGAATATTCTATGTGCACTGAAAAGTATGTGTATTCTGCTGTTTTGGGGTGGATTGCCCTGTAGCTATCTATTAAGCCATCTGGTCTAATGTGTCATTTAAAGCCACTGTTGCCTTTTTGATTTTTTTGTCTGGATGATCTCTTCATTGATGTAAGTGGTGTGTTAAAGTCCCCTGCAATTATTGTGTTACTTGTTAATTTCTCCCTTTATGTCTGTCAATATTTGCTTCATATATTTAGGTGTGCCTATATTAGGTGCATATATATTTACAAATGTTACAGCCTTTTCTTGCATTGATCCCTTTATCATTATATAGTTTTATTCCTTTGTCTTTTATTACAGACCTTGTTTTAAGTCTGCTTTGTCTGATATGAGTATTGTTATTCCACCTTTCTTTTTATTTCCATTTGCATGAAATACCTTTTTCCATTCCCCTATTAGTCTGTGTGGTCTTTAGCTCTGAAGTGAGTCTCTTGTAGGTAGCATATAGAAGGGCCTTTTTTGTTTTAGCCAATCATCCACCCTATGTCTTTTGATTGGAGCATTTAAACCATTGACATTGAGAGTCATTATTCATAGGTGTGTATAATTGTTTGTTTTTGTCACTTGTTTTCTGGTTGCTTTTGTAGTTCTTCTCTGTTATTCTTCCTTTAGTCTCTTCTTTTGTGGTTTGATGATTTTCTTTAGTGTCATATTTATGTTTCTTTCTCTCTTGTTTTTGTATGTCTGTTGTAGGTTTTTTATTTGTGGTTACTGTGGAGTTCAAGTATGTTGACCTGTAATTTTATCTGTGTATTTTAAACTGATGGTAATTTAAGGTCAAACATATTCTAAAAGCTCTATGTTTTTTTATCCCCCCCCACACACACATCTGTGTTTTTGTTGTCATATTTTCTGTTCCTTAAATATTTATTGTAATTTTAGCTGATTTTACAATTTTTGTCTTTTAACCTTCAAACTAGCTTATGTAAGTGGTTGATTCACAGCTTTTACTATGTTTTTGCCTTCCTATAATTTCTTATTTCTCATTGTAGCCTTTTCTTTTTCACTTAAGACCCTTTAACACTTCTTATAAGGTTAGCTTAGTATTGTTGAACTCTTTTAGTTTTTGTTTGTCTGAGAAGCTATTTATCTCTCCTTCAATTCAGAATGATAGCCTTGCTGGGTAGAAGATTTTAGGTTGTGTTTTTTTCCCTTTCAGCACTTTAAGTATATCATGCCACTCTCTGCCTGCCTGTAAAGTTTCTGAAGAAAAATCAGCCCTCAGCCTTATGGCAGTTCCCTTGTATATGACTCTTTTTCTCTTGCTACCTTTAGAATTCTCTCTTTATCTTTGACATTTGCCATTTTAATTAAGATACACCTTGGTGCGGTCTCTTTGGGTTAATCTTGTTTGGGACCCTCTGTGTTTCCTGTATCTGGCCATCTGTTTCCTTCTTCAGGTTTGGGAAGTTTTCAGTCATGATTTCATCAGATATATTTTCTAAGCCTTTTTATCTCTCTTCTTCTGGGACCCTTATAATGCAAATATTAGTACACTTGATGTTGTCCCAAAGGTCCCTTAGATTATTCTTATTTTTAAAATTTGCTTTTCTTTTTGCTATTCTGATTGAGTGATTTCCATTATTCTATCTTCCAGATTGCTCATGCGTTCTTCTATATCACACAATCTGCTGTTTATTCCCTCTAGTGAATTTTTCATTTGAATTATTGTATTCTTCAGCTCTGACTGGTACTTTTTGTATTTTTTTAGTTTTCATTAAAATTCTCACTACGTTCATCTATTCTTTCCTATGTTTAGTTAGCATTCTTATTACTGTTGCTCTGAACTCTTTATCAGGTGAATTATTTATCTCTGCTTCATTAGGGGTTTTTTCCAGGTTTTTTCCTTGTTCTTTCATTTGAAACATATTCCTCTGTCTTCTCATTTTGTTTAACTTTCTCTGTCTTCGTGAAATTATGTGACACAGTCATCTATCCTGGTCTTGGAGGTGTGTACTTGTGTGGAAGTGTCCCTATGCAGTCTGAGTGTGCCCAGGGGCTTTGGTGGGAGAGCTGGATCTGAAGGGAGCATAGGCTGTGTCTTCCCTGGGGGTGTGCTGGCAGCTGCAGCCTTGGTGGGAGGTAGGGTTAAAGTTGGAGGGGCCAGATTCAGAACCAGGTGTAAGCCCTGGGTCTTCTTTTGTGTTCAGTGGCCTCGTCAAGGACAGGGTGGACCCAAGGGCCTGGAGCAGGAATCTTGAGCGAGTTGGGTTTCTCCCAGGTGTGATGGAAGTCTCTGACTTGATTTGGGGTATGGCTGGGTCTGAGGACTTGGGACTACAATTCTGTGCTGCCTTCAGTTTTTCCCCTGGTGTGCATGCCTTGGTTAGAGGTTAGTTGTGACCAGAAGAGGTGGTGCCACACCACTGATCTATCTTTGCATCCTCCCAAGTGTGTGTAGTTATGGGTGCTCCTGCTATGGCAGTGTCCACCCTGGAGTTAGTTTAGCTTCCTCCTGGATATGTGTATTAAAGTGCTTGCTGGCAACAGCAGCGTCCACCTTAGTAGGGAGCAGCACTGGAGAAAGAGGGGCTGGAGTAGGAGCCTGGTGCAGGCTTGGGTAGGGGGCATACTGACGTGGTCCTGGCAAGCTGGCCAGAGTCCCAAACAGTTTTTAATGTGCTGCCTCCATGTTGTGAGTGGGAGTAAGCAAGTCTGTGCATGTACTCTTAGAGAGCAGAGTCTTGGTTTTTTTGTTGTTTCTTTTTTTGTGTGTGGTAGGTGGACCTCTCACTGCCGTGGCCTCTCCCACAGCGGAACACAGGCTCCAGATGCGCAGGTCCAGTGGCCATGGCCCACAGGCCCAGGCACTCCACAGCATGCAGGATCCCCCCGGACCGGGGCACGAACCTGCGTCCCCCGCATCGGCAGGCGGACTCCCAACCACTGCGCCACCAGGGAAGCCCTGTTTCTTTTTTTTTTAAAATAGCCCACCAGTAAACCCCACTGGTTTTCATGGTTTTCAAACCAGTTAAGGGGCTTATTGTCCTTGTGTTGGACTCTGGGGTCAGGTGCCTAATATGTGGCTTGAACCCTTTGCTACCCATGAAGAATTCCTGAGCCTGTGATATCTCCTTCCTCTTCTGTGTGCCCCTCCAAGCGTGTGGGTCCTGACCAGATTGCTCCTCCTTCCTTCCTACCAGACTCTGTGTGAATTTTTGTTTACAGCCCTGGTTATAGAATAGCTATCCTGCTAGTCCTCATGTTGATTTCAGTGAGAGTCGCTCTATATGTAGTTGTGGTTTTGATGTGTTTGTGAGGGAAGATGAGCCCAGTGTCTTCCTATTCTTCCATCTTGATCTTTCCAAAATTGTTTTTGAGGTGTATCCGTGTTGTTGCCGACAGATATAATTCATCAATTTTAACATCATTGCATGTTTATTTATCCATTTTCATGCAAAGGATGCTGTTTTTACTTTTATTAAAATTTTGAAATATTGTAATAAACATATTTGTCAATTGGGGCACTTACACAAGAGTTTCTTCACGATCCATACCTAGGAGTAGAATTGTTAATTCCTTTTTACCCATATTCTCCCTTGGTGTTACAGGAACTATGGCACTTCGCCTATTGAGATGATATTAAGTTGTTTTCCATTTTTGTTTCTATTTACTTTTTCATGTTTACTGCTGAAGTTGAGCTTTTCATATATTGGGCATTTGGTTTACTTCTGTGTGCATTGACTATTCATAACTTTGTCCAGTTTTCTCTTGGGTTGTTCTTTATTTTGGTTAGTGATTTCAAAGACTGGTTTAAATTATGGAAAAATTATTTGTTTGTGTTGTGCTTTGTGGCTTGTCTTTTCACTTTTTATTCTGTATGTCATTATAAGGAAGTTTTCATTGCAGTGTAGTCATATTCATAAATCTTTTCTTTTGGATTTGGTTTGTTCTTATTGTTTCTTGTTTAAAAATTATTTCCCTCCCCAGCATCAATCACACAGATATTCCTCACCACTTTTTTCAAAAAATTTTCAGTCTGGCTTTTCACATTTATGACCTTATTCAATAAATAATCCATTTTTTTAGTACTCAATTTTGCCAAATTTTTGCATTTGCTATTTTTCAAATAAAATGTTTTGGAGTTTTAGCTCTAATTTTTGTTATTTGCTATTTAATAATTATTGTCATTTAAAACTTTGTCTTATTTTGATTACCTTCTTTCGGTTTGCTCTTTTTCTTTTTCCTTATTTTTTGAGTTGGGAAGTTTATTAATTCTGTGTTTATTCTTTTCTGATATAAGCATTTAAGACCAAAGAGTTTATGAAACTACTGCTTTACCTACATTTAACAAGTTTAGACACATTGTATTTTCATTGTTAATTTAGTTCTAAATATATTTCAGTCTCCATTATAACTCATTTGGTCCATGAGTTAATTGGAAGATTCTGAATGATTATCTTCTATCCAAATATTTTGGGAAGTGGACATTAGCTTTCTACTGTTAGTTTCTAACTTTTAAACTTAACTGACTTTTGGTCAATTCTGTGTGATTCAGAGTCTTGGGTATTTCTTGTGATAAATTGTGTAATCTATTACTTGGTAAATTTTTTTATGTTTCCCTTGTAGGCAGTAGTCAGTAGTGCTATTTAACAAAATATTTCCAAATCTTTCCAGTTGTTATGAAACGTGTACTGTATTGCTAAGTGTCTATAATCACCATGACTCAGCGTTTAATTGCATTGTTATTGGGTTGGCCAAAAGGTTCGTTCAGTGTTTTCCATAAGATGGCTTTAGTAGCATTCAGTTGTCTTTAACTTCATTCAAAACAATTTTGTTAGATTGTATGTGACAGCTGTCATATCAACATGCATTAAAAAAAAAAGACATCAAAATTGGTGAATTTTTGTGTAACCATTTTAATATTGAAGAGGGAAGAAGAAAAGCAACATTTTCAGCATATTATGCTTTATTATTCAAAGAATGGTAAAAACGCAACTGAAATGCAAAAAAAGATTTTTGCAGTGTATGGAGAAGGTGCTGTGACTGATCGAATGTGTCAAAAGTGGTTTGCAAAGTTTCGTGCTGGAGATTTCTCACTGGATGATGCTCCACAAGTCAGGTAGACCAGTAGAAGTTGATAGCAAACAAATCGAGACGTTAATTAAGAACAATCAATGTTATACCACGTGGGAGATAGCCGACATACTCAAAATATCCAAATCAAGCGCTGAAAATCATTTGCACCAGCTTGGTTATGTTCATCTCTTTGATGAACATTTTTTTCTCTTAACTTATGGTTCCACATAAATTAAGTGAAAAAAACCTTCTTGACTGTATTTCCACATGCAATTCTCTGCTTAAACGTAATGAAAACATTCCGTTTTTAAAACAAATTGTGACGGGCGATGAAAAGTGGGTACTGTACAATAATGTGGAATGGAAGAGATGGTGGGGCAAGTGAAATGAACCACCAACAACCACACCAAAGGCCAGTCTTCATCCAAAGAAGGTGATGTGTGTGTGGTGGGATCGGAAGGGCGTCCTCTATTATGACCTCCTTCCGGAAAACCAAAAAATTCATTCCAACAAGTACTGCTCCCAATTAGACCAACTGAAAGCAGCACTCAACAGAAAGTGTCCAGAAATTAGTCAGCAGAAAACACATAATCTTCCATCAGGATAACGCAAGACTGAATGTTTCTTTGATGACCAGGCAGAAACTATTACAGCTTGGCTGGGAGTTTCTGATCCATCCACCGTATTCACCAGACATTGCACCTTCAGATTTCCATTTATTTTGGTCTTTACAAAATTCTCTTAATGGAAAAAAACTGTCAATTCTCTGGAAGACTGTAAAAGGCAACTGGAACAGTTCTTTGCTCAAAAAGATAAAACGTTTTGGGAAGATGGTATCATGAAGTTGCCTGAAAAATGGCAGAAGTTAGTGGAACAAAAGGGTGAATACGTTGTTCAATAAAGTTCTTGGTGAAAATGAAAAATGTGTCTTTTATTTTTACTTTAAAACAGAAGGCACTTTTTGGCCAACCCAATATGTGGCACCAGCGTAAAATACGTTTTTGTTGTGTTAACCCACTGAGATTTTGATTCTTTTTGTTACTGCAAGATTATGAACCAATCCTGATTTGTGGATATGGGGTGATGATGTTAGAATCCTGACAGTGAAAAAGGTAGCAATTCATGTTATACATTAGCAAAATATTTAATTAAACTATCACCTGCTATTACTTGGATGTCCAACCATGTATCTAATGATTACGTAGCACTAGGAGAAGTGGTTGAAAATCCAAACAATATTGGCATGTATTAGTTGTTATTAGCTGTTCTTATCAAATTATGAAAGAGACTCAAAGAATGTGTGCTTATAAAATATATTTTATCTTATCATTTGGCACAGGGTTCCATTCTAGTCCATCAGATCAACTTGCTAATTGTGTTGTTGAGATCTTCTATATTTTTACTAATTTCTGTCTGGTTGAGCTGTTACTTTCTGAGATTATTTTAAAATCCCTTACCATGTGCAAGGTAAACATTTCTTAAACAGAACCTAATAAGTATTAAGCAAAAACACTCTTAACAAATTACATGTTAATAGAATTACAAATTTCTGTCAGTCAAAAATCACCAATAAAATAGTAAAAAAGGCAAACCAGAAAGTAGAAAAAGATATTTTCAATACAAAGAGCAAATACTTCAGATCTACAATACTCAAAACTTCCTGTTGTTGTTAGAACAACAACAAAAAACAGACAACAAAAAAAGTCAAACCAAAAGAAAAAATGTATAAAGACTTATGGACACTTCACCAAAAAGGATATTCAAATAGCCAATAAACATTTGAAAAGATTCTTAAGGCAATGCAAATCAAAATCACAATAAGAAATTATTATACATGAAAAACGGTACAAGTAAAAAAATAAAAAATACTCTCTTGCACTGCTGCTGGGAATGTAAATTTGTACAACCTCTTTGTGAAACTGTTTGCAGTATCAAAGCTCAAAATATGCATATACTATGACCGGACTATCTCAGTCACACAATAATGATCTTTGAGGATCCCAGCTGTATGTAAAGGAAACTCTCTGGACTGGCTAGGCTAGTCATAGGGCTCATCTCATTTGTTTACCCTCTCTCAGGAAGAACTGTTCTGTGTTGCTTGTTGTCCAATATCTTAAAATCACTGTTTCAGATATTTAATTAGTTTTTAGTATTTCAAGGCAGGAGTTTAAACTGGTTCATAGTGCTCATCCATCTTGGCTGAAAGGTGATGTCATGTGGGACTTTTTGTTGGCTAACTGCTCTGGCCATTTCAGCCTCTGCTGGGTCACAGAACATGTAGCTGCAGTTGTCCTAGTAAGCACACCTGTGCTATGATGTCTGTCTCAGTTCCAGGAATTGTTGCCAATAATCTGAAACACTTTAAACCCATGCATAGTTGGTTTGTGATTTTTGAATTTTTCTATTCTTTTTCCAGGAGTTAGACAGGAAATTAAAAATTTTTTCCTTCCACATAATTTGATTTTTTAAAAATCTCTTTATTAGAAACCCATGTTCACATTTCCCCACATGGAAATGTGAATCCTAGCTGATAATTGTATTTCAGTTTGGGAGTTTGCAATGAGGCCACATATCTGAACTTGCTTTCCTTGTGTTTTCATATGTTGATTACAGCAGAAAATGCTATTCTTGTGTATTACTAAATTTTATGATAAAACTCTCTAAAACACTTGGGATTGCTTATTAAGATGCTATAAAAGTAAAGCCGTTCTTTAACTTAAAAGTTTTATGAAAACGAGTAGGCTACTAAAATGTGTGATGGTCCAAATGTAAAACAACGGTAGTTTAATTTCTCTTTAAAATCAATCTTTTACATCTTACTTTATTCAGCAAAGAACCAAAAGGTGCATTCTTCTGATATTTTGTTGCTGTTGCTCTTGTTGTGGAAGCAATATGTATGTAATCAGGGTACCGTTAAATAGCCATAGTAATTAAAAGTGACTCAGATAGAAACTTACTAAAGAACCTGCATTTAAATATTTTTAAATTTTTTATACAATTTTTAAAGGTGACTTTCCATTTACAGTTTTTACAAAATATTGGTTATATTCCCTGTGTCATACAGTACATCCTTGAATCTATCTTACACCCAGTAAGCTGTACCTCCCACACCCCCATTTTTTTAACTTCACTCCTTTGTTTAGCAAGGCACTGGTTGGCAAAATGATTGAGTAGCTAAAGTTGATTTTTTGGCTCACTCCCATTAATTTCACCTCTTCTTCCTTATTTTACCTCTGAGGTAGCCTGCAGCTCATGTGCCTTTCCAGGATGTTAGCACCCACGGCCACGAAAGTTGACATTGTCCTTTTAGGTTCTCTTTTGCCCCCTTCTCTACAGAGTATTCAATAGTATATGTTGAATCTCATAAGCATAGTTCAAAGTTAGTTGTTACTAATGGTTTAACACAGGGTCAGCTACTTTCTCTCTAAGGGGCTAGATAGTAAATATTTTTAGTTTTTAGGCCATACAGTCTCTGTTGCACCTACTCAACTCTGTCATTGTGACACAAAAACAGCTCTAGGCACTATGTAAATGAATAGGTGAGGCTGGTACCATTAAGACTTCATGTACAAAAGTAAGCAGTGGGCCACATTTGGCCTGTGGCCATAATTTGCTGAACACTAGTTCAATAGTTATCCTTCCCAAAGCAGTATGTTGGAATTTTAGCAAAGACCTCTGGGAAACCCTGTAACTCAAATTTTAGAAGTGGGCTTTCATGTGGCAATTTCAGGTCCATTAATAGAACTGTAGGTCATATATATTTTAAGCCACTCAACATCCAAAGCAAATAGTGTTACTGAATAGATGCATATGTATATGAGGAGTGCCTCATGAAAAAAAACTGTTTTCACAGTGTTTCATATTTACTATAGGCACTATATGAGAGTTTAATGTCCACTGCAATTAAAGCAATATTGAAAAAGAGCAAGGCTGGTTTTTATTAACCTTCAAAAGCATTGTCAGGTGATGATGATGATACTTGAGAAACATTTAAAAAGAAGAGAAAGTATGTAATGGTCAGCTATGGGAGTCTAGTAAATTACTTAGTCTCTCATTTAAAGGAAGCCTCATTATTTTGCAAAATTATTTTCTAATATGGATATGTACCCATGTTGTCTGAGTGGAGATCTACCCTAACATATCCAAATGAAGATCCATACGTAAGCCGTAAATCTCAGTGGGATGAAGGAACATGAGCATGATTTTCTGTTAACTAACTTTGAAAAATCCTGTCATTGTAATTTCTCCCTAACAAAGGAGCAGTTGTCTACTGGTTAATGTTTTTGTATCTGTGGCTATATGTAGACTGTAAAATTGCATTTCTTTCTCTGTTTTTTTTTCAATTCTAGTCACATTTCAATTTTAGTCAAATTAAAAACATTCTGCTAGAAAGTCATATGATGGATTTGAAGACTATGTTCAAAGGGCAGATCCATGGTTTCAGGTGATTTGGGGGAAAAAAATCAGTCAGCCGGTGTTTTCTGCCATACTGTCACTTCTAGTTCTTTAAGTCTCTTTGTGTTGGTAGCTTTGCAGTAAAATATTTTTATTTTACTGCGATATATTTGGCCATTGCAATGACATTCTTTTCTTGGCTAAATCCTGGTAACTTAGTAAGTTTCTTGAAACTACATACAAGAATTGAAAGTATTATTAAACCATTTAGAACATTTTTAAAAAGCATATTCAAAGATTATTGTGGTCACTAGGCAGGAACATTCCCTTTCTTATGCCAGTAAGAATTCTATGAGCTTTTATAATACCACGTAGGTCAGGATCTCAAGTAATTTTTCAAGTCATTTCACAGTAATTCCAGTTATACATTTATTCTTGAAATTAATAGCACATCATAAATCCTGACTTTCGTTTTTACTTAATAACTCATGCCTTCATTTTTTCAGCAAATGCATGTTGAACCTACTATGTGCTAAGATTTGGGAAGTCAAGGATGAACAAATTAGATGTAATTTCTGCCCTGATAAAATTAACATGCAAGCTAGGTGAATCAGACACTAAACAAGTAGAAATATATATATATATATATATATATATATATAATAATTTCAGATACATACTAAACAGATACATATGTATATAATAAGTGCCTCATGAAAGAAACTGTCTTTTCACAGTTTTTCATATTTACTATGAGCTCTATATGTGGGTTTAATGAAGGAAATGACCATGTGACATTAAAGAGTGACAGTTATTGGACCCTGTACCAACCAACAAATGAGGATCCCAGCAATTCCTCTGCTAAGGAAAAGTGCAAAACATGAAGCAGTATGTCATTGTTACTCTGTTTTCTAAGGAGTTTTCCTAACGAACAGAAATTTCCTAAGAAATAAGGGCTATTTCATAACAGAAGTAACCTGTAGAATGAAAAACTATTTCAAATTTGTAAACTCACATCAAAATGATTTATGATTAACTTTAGTTTTTCAAGTTTCTCAGCTCTCTAATCCCATGGACATGCCCACAATAATCCTTTATTCTTATAAGTTCAAATGTGAGAAACACTTAGGTCCCTCACCCCATTGCTGCTCTGAGTGGGAGGCTGCGAGTCAGAAGGGCTAGGCCACAGGACATCTCCCTGCCCCCCTCCAATTGACCGGTGGTAAATTTCTCTGTAAATCTGACATCAAGAGATGGAGACTAAACTCCCACAGAATTGTTTCTTTTGCAATGTCAGGCTTCCGTGTACCCAGGGCACTCTTCTGAAATGGAAACAAGATTCAGGGCTTTCATCTCACTTCTGATTTAACTGTATGTGTGGAAAGTGGTGGTCACTCCAGAGAGCTTATTCTTACTGTTCCTCTGGATATCTAAACACCTGCATAGCACTCTCAAATCCAACTTAATGCCTAAACTTAACAGCTGAAAGATGGAAGCACTGCGAAAAAGTCACACCTCTGCAAGGGTATGAAACACAGAATGGCAAGTATATCAAATGGTACTGCATTTTTCTACAAGTAACAGACAACCTGGAAAGCAGTGGTTTAAATTACTAATCAGTCTATTTTCTTCTTGTAAATAAGAAGTAGGCAATCCGCTGTTGATCTCATGGAGTCATCAAAATCCAGTTTCCCTCAAGCTTTCTGTTCAGCCTTCCTTAGAGTATAGTTTTCATTCTCAAGTTTCCCCCTCAGTTATTCTCAAAATTCCAGAATTTTACACTGACATCGAACAAAATGCAACCAAGTTTACTTTTTCAAGAAAGTAAAATGCCATTGGAGGCTATATAGTCACAAACCTTTCTAAAATCCAGAGAACGCCTGGGAGCAAAGAGAGAAAGAACAAACTGCTTTACTTATATTCGACATCAGTGTTGTTTGAAACTTGACAAAGCACAGCACTGGCTTCTGAGGAACCAAAAGGCAGAGCCTTGAAAGCTTGCAGGACTAGAGATGGAGGAGAGGGAGGCAATGTGAGAAGAATGCTGCCCATAGAAACTTGTGATGGCAAAGATGGAAGGACAAATGGTGGTGCCTCCTTCCTGCCAGACTGAGGTGAACATTTAGGATCCCTGACACTGACGTTGTGCATGGTGAGGGAGCCTCATCGGCTGGAGGGAAGGAAGGTCCTTCCTCCCTACTTAATCTTCCCTAACCCCAACCCAGGGGTTTGGGGGCACCTTTTATAACTCCATGAGGGTGGAGGTCTAGGCTAACCACTTGGCCTTTGCTGGGGTGAGCAGGGGTGGTCGTCCACAAGTTTTTTTCTGCAGTGTTTGGCAGGAGTAAAGTGGTTATTGCCTAAAAGTTTTCTTTAGCTAGACTGCCCTAGAGTGTTCCTTTGGCTAAAGAGAGTGGACTTCTCTGGTGCTTTTGTAGTACGCACTGTTGACATTTCCACATTGTGGATTATTAAGCTCCCAGTCCGGGATATGTGGGGCAAAGAGAAAACCCAGGGAACACGCCACTGTGTCTTTCCTCAGGTTGCAAGTTTCGTAGCCAATTTGCCTTGTTTCCTCTACCTTTTGGCATCTTCTCATGACTGTTTTATATATAATGTCCAGGATTTCCCATTGTAGTTAGTGGGAGAAAGAGGGAAAAGTACATTTACTACATCTTCTTGGAAACAGAAGTTGGCTAGAGCCATGCACATTTTTTATTTCTGCATGTAGCTATATTGAATGTTGAAAAAATTTTAAACTTTTTTCCATAGAAGTCCCTTTTATTTAACCCAGTATATTCAGAAAACCTCAGAAATTCAAAATGTTGTTCATTTCAATATACTTGTGCCAGTATAACTTACTTTCTATGTAAGTTGAAAAGCTTATCACTAAACATAGTATTTCAGGTCTTCAAAAGAGCTCCCCCTACCCTCAAAGCTAATGGCAAGTCCGGGAGATGAATAGTGAGAATATTTGAAACAGATTATTTATATTTAAATACATGAAAGAAGCCATTTTTAGCGCTCAGTATTTCTTACAGATTGTCTCCTGTTTTGCTCCCAAGTTGACTCCCCACAAGAGAAATTCTTTGTCGTTAGCCACAGGATAGAAGAGTTGAGGTTAAGTTCACTAAAGGAAATTTGCCATCATCCCTTTGCACACTCAACTGATTTCAGAATGTTTCATTGAGGGCCAAAATGTCCTCATTCTAATGCCAGGCTTGACCTTTAAAAGGAATGACATGCTTTATTTGTTCTGAGGTGCATTTTTCCTCCACACATAACCATCTCTTGAAATCAGGTGCCATGATGGGGTAATGACTGTCATTTCCTACACATGTGCACTGCAACATCAAAAGGTGTACATTGGGCGTCAGTGGCTTAGAAGCGAATCTCAAAGACAATACTGTAGCACTCTTTTATTTCCTAGGAAGCAAATAGCTGTAAGATGGCTAAATGTGGTCAAGCAGAGGGCTGTGCTTTATTCCCAAATCCAGAAAACAAGCAGGCTAGCTGTATTCAGTTGCAAAGCCACGTTAGGAATTATCTCGAATGACTTTTAGTACTTGTAAGATTATTTTAAGAAGTCCTGTGCCACCAGCGCTTTTGACGGAACAGAGGTAGATATATTGTGGGAAAATATGGACATTCATTACTCTAGATAGAAGAGGGATTCCAAATTTCAAACTGTAAACTTGAAAAATATTTTAGGAAAATCTTAACCAGTTTATTTCACTTATGTTTTTATGCATGCATAGAAGTAATATGTGATAAAATTCCATGAAAACGTATCTCTCAGTAAGTATAAAGTAAAATTTTGTGATAAGAAAATGTGTCATAGTTCAATTGGCGGTATGCATCTCTTTCATAGTTCTTAATAATGGACAGGTTCTTTGATAGCATTTTAGAATATATATTATGTATATTATAGTAATATATGCATAATTTATTGTATATAATATTATATGTATTATATAGTACAAGCGTACCCATTTTAGATGCCAGTAATTTAAGTTACAAATATTAAAAAATTATTAATCTGGAGCAATTCTCAAAGGCTTTACTATGTGAATGCTTACGTTGAATTTTTAAAATAATGTTATAATATTCAAATTTTATACACATTTTTTTCTTATAGATCCTCTTACTGAGACACCTTGGAAAATGGTTTGCGTGATATTGTTCTAGCTTCTTTTATGTTACGGTGCTCTCATATATATTCTAACTTTCTATACACTGAAGTATTTAACATAGTAACAGAGACCATATTCTTAGTTAATATTTTCCTCAACATACTGTTATTTATGTTAGAAAGGTTTTTTAACATAATTTTATTAACCTATAAGACATAAGTAAGCCTGGATACATAGTAGTTGTTCCATAAATGCCCAACCAATAGGATCACCCAATAGTTTCCTTTCCACCATGCTCAAGAGAGGAAACCTAGCAATCATTTGTTGGAGGGCGCGTCCTTTGCTGGGGCTGTTACACATGTTATACTATATATCACCCTTCTATACTTATCACTTCATTAAGTCTATGAAAATTCAATCCTTGTATCTAAAATAACCAGTAGAATAAAAATGCAAATTGAGGCCCTTTGAGTGCATCTTCTTTCCAAATTATATTGATTATCATTTTAATCTAGCACCTTTTTTCATGTTGCTAAAGTATTCTGAATCATGTAGGAGATTTATTTTCTTCTGACATTTCTTTGTCATTCTCTAGGTGAATGTCTCTTTTAGTCACATGTCTATTTCCCTTGGACCCAAATTCCCAAACGATGGAATTATTCTTGTAGCAGTTACCATTGACTCACTGAAATGTCTGCTACATGCATGTTGAATGCCAACATGCAAATCTGACATATTTGTCAAAGCATCAAGAGGAGAGAAGGTGAACAATTAAAAGGAAAAACTTTGCATAAGATGGATGTCTATCAGATGTTCTCCAGCATCACGATTAAATTTTCCATGTTCAAAGAAGGTTGAAAGGGACTAGGCAAGAAATATTTTGTACGAGGAAATAGTCACCTCTTTGAAGCACATTTAAATGTTTGTAAAGCACATCTTTAGAAACATTACACAGAAAATACAAAATTATAAGTGATTCACTTTTTGTTATTATAGAAAGGTACATTTTGGTGGGTAGTAAAAGTGTTGGGCTTCTTTCCCCTCAAATAATAAACTTATCATATGAAGTATTTGGTTTATTCATAGTGGCTCATGATGGGGCTCAAGTTATTCAGTTATTTTTCCAGAAAAAGTAAACAATGGTTCATTTAAAACAGGAAGTTGAATAGGTGAAGCATAAATAAGAAGGAAAGTACAGGCAGTGAAGCCTCAACTTTCAGAGCACTGGGTTTTTTCTTTCATTTTCTTCTCTCCCCCCAACTCCCGTCTCGCTCTCCCCACCCACTCTGTATTTCTACTCTCTACCTTTCATTCTGAGGACTGCTCATTATTCTTTTTTAAATGCCAAGGGCCATTCCAACCTTATTAAGTGGAAACTTGACCGATAGCAGTGAAAAGGTCACTTGTAATTCAGGCTACAAGTAATAAAAATTTAGGGGTTAAGATCAACAGAGACTGGGAGGAATAGTGAAAAAAATAGAAATAAAGATTTATAGACATGAGGCTATTCAAAGAAGACCAATCCCTGCCAGTTGCTGAGAAATCAAATTGATGACCAGAAAATAAGATCAGATTAAGGAATATGAGGTTGGTAGGGTCTCCTGAGGCACAGGCAGGGGACGGGACGCTGAGATATATTTTTAGTCGGTTTTGAAGGGTTTGGGAATGGATAACTCTGAAATCCTTTTACACTACATCACAATATGTCACATATTCCTTGAGAAACTCAATTACCAAACATCCCAGACAACATGAGTGGCTCTTGCTGAAGTGAGAAAAACTTCGAAAGTGACATGAAATGCTAAATTGGCTTTCAGGGTTCAAGATAGTATTTTATAAGTAGCCTAAGCTCTGATTTTCTTCAGCACAAGAAGCTCATATCTACAGGCAACTACCTGTGACCTGTGAAAGGTAACTAAGTAGATTTTAAAAAGGTTTAAGATTGTTCTGAGCCCTTAAAATGAGCACAGACATGCATTTTTACTAGTAATTATTTAAGGTCTCTTCTTTTTTAGTTTATCCTTCCTCAGCTTTAATCCACCTGGGAGAAGCACTTAGGAGCTCCTCAAAAGTAAGCAAGTACAGGAGGTATATAGATTGAAGGACTGCTTGTGAAGGAAAGTGGGAAAGAGGTTTTTGTTTTGTTTAGTTTTTTTTTTTTTTAAGGGATGGAACCAAATAGAATTTTTGAAATAAATATTCAGATAAATAAATATTTTGAAATAAATACAGTAGGTAACATTCAAATTCAAATCTTGGTATGTAGTAAGAACTATTCTAACTTTTGACATAGGGACTTTGATTACTATACCCGCTTTACAGGTGAGAAAACAGAAGACTAAGAGAGAATAACTCCCCAGGTCTGAGCTGAGCCAGGCTTTGAGTTCAGGAAATGTAACTTCGGGGCCTTGAGCAACTATGTTGTACTGCGTCAAGAGCAAATACTTCCTCCTCTTACTTAATAAAAATAGACTGGGGACTACTAATTGTAGTAAAAAAGAACTGCTGAAATGTGCTGTGCTCTTGCCCTTTTCCAAGCTTTACCTATGTTACTTTATTTAACTCTTCAAACAACTCTAAAAGGTACTCATGGTCATTATCTCTGTTTGAGAGGATGGACCTGAGCTTCTATGAGGTTAAGTAACTTGACCTAGGCCAGTGGTTTTCAATTTTGAATGTACATAATCATTGCCTTGAAAGTTCATTAAAATATAGTTTCCTGGACCCCGACTCTGGAACTTCTGATTCAGTAGGCTCAGGGTATAGCCAAGATTTGCTGACGTTGCTGGTCAGAGGACCACACTTTGAGAACTACTGCTCTAGGTAATAATGTTATCAATTGAACCCAGACAGTCTACGTCTGAGCCCTTAATTTTAGCAACACATGTACCTATAGAATTTTTGTGATGTTTATTAAGTCCATATTGGTTGATATATCCTTTCTGAATGAGAGCACCTGCCAGTTGAGCCCTACATTACGCTCCAGCTCCCACTGGGGCTCCAGCTGCTTCCTGGCTTCTTGATGTATCTTCTTTTCTAGTCCCTTTGGCTCTGGAGATGATACATCTTACCATGTCAGGATGACTGGGTGCCTCAGTATTGTTTCTTTGTCATTGCTTTGCATTAACATATCCTGGTTTGAGCCATCCTGATGCTGAATCTGGCCTCTGTACCTCAACACCGAATTAAATCTCAGAGACAGAGTTTTGGGCTGAAGTAGAAAAGAATAGCTTTATTGCTTTGCCAGGCAAAGGGGGCCACAGTGGGCTGATGCCCTCAAAACTGTGTGTCCCAACCTGGAGAGGGTAGTGAGGAGTGTTATAGTAATGGTTCAAAGGGGAGGGCATGATCAGCTTGTGGACATTCTTCTGATTGGTTGGTGGTGAGGTGGTTGGGAGTCAGCATCATCAACCTTCCAGTTCCAGCTGCTCTGGGGTCTGTGTGTTTGTGGGCAGCAAACAGTTAACTTCTCCCACCTGGTGGGGGTTACAGTATCTGCAAAACAGCTCGAAGATATTGTTATGTATATCCCTCGAGGGGGAACCAGGACCCCGCCTCAAGGCTGCACTATTGTTTCTTGACTGTTCCTCCCTGGTCTCCACTTCCCCTCCCTTCCCTGATTAACAGCTGTTTGAACCTGCTCTTTGGAATTCAGGGAAGGTCATGGAGGCTGAATGAAGCCTATTTCCTGTAGTCAAGAAATGGGTGACACAGAACGGCTTTCGTGCCCAGGAGCCCCACAGGGTCCTGCTTGGCTTCAATCCTTTTCCTGCAATAGACCTTACTGGACACAAATAATAAAAAAGGTTTATAGTAAACCTTCAATAACTTGTAGTAATTTCTCCATCCAAAACATGTAAACAATAAGGCATCGCTCATGAATGTCTTCTGTGGACTGAAGACGCAATAGCTATAAAATATTTTGCAGAGTTTCTGGCATACACAAGGTACTCTATGCTGTGACGCTTCCTGAAGGGTTAAATTGAGTACGTGTACATGGGGTTAGTTTGTATGTGCTTTTTAGCAAGATGGTAAATTCAAAGCAGAACTGTGAAGCATCAGTTTCACCAAGCAAATAGATGTTTCCTGGAGCTGGCATGTGAATGGCAATTAAATCAAGTGGACTTGGTTTGGCCCCCACTGGGTGCCTGAGAACTTGCTGGTGTGGCAGTAAAATGACTAACCCTGCTCACAAAATGGCAGGCCCATTTGCATGGGGGCAAGAATGAGGTATGATGCCCAAGGAAGAGCACAAAGCAACCCTTGATCAAAGTGAAGAGAACAGAAAGATTGTCAAACTAGCCCTCCTTACCAGAAGGCACTTGGAAGGGAGGGGAATTAGAATTTGAAATAGTACCTCCTTGACAGGTAGGATTGATTTCTTAGAACGTCCATTTTCACTTGATACAAAGGCAGTTAGTTACTGGGCTACAAAGTGGAGTAGCTGCCTCAGGAGGGCCAGCCACCTGAGGTTCACTGAGGAATGAAGCCCAGAACTCATGCAGGTAATATGCCTGCCTGGAACTGATGAAGCCAGGAGAACCCGATCTCAGTAGCAAGGGGCAAAGGAGAGTGAGAGGACCCAATCTGGCGATGAGACACAGAGAAAGCAAAATAAAGGCCAAGGAGGGAGCCCTCAGGATAATAGAGTCAGTTATTCTCAAATGTGAGTCAGAGCAGAAGAGATTTGTCTTTTATATCTGGATTTTGAAAGGCTCTGAACTTTCCTTCTTTGAAGGTTAGAAGTGTTAAAGGGCACGGCCCAGTTGGGCCTTAAATCAGAATATGCTATGGGTTGAATCATGTCCTTCCATGAAATCCTAAGCCTCAGGATCTCAGAATGTGACAAGAATGTGATCAGGTCTTTATAGAGGAAATCAAATTAATAAGTCATTACAACGATTTTATCAATCCCAAACTATATAATTCAGTAATTTGTTTCTGAAAAGAAGAATGTATAATTAAATATTTCCTACTTTTTAAAAGTATAATTGGTTTACAGTGTTGTGTTAGTTTCAGGTGCACAGCAAAGTGATTTTTCATTGGAAAAATCATTTAATATTTTTGGTACTCATTCCACTCGTCTGTTAAAAAAAAAAAGTCTCATGATCTGATCGTAATATGCTGTGATTTCTGTGATTTATATAGTAGAGGACCCCATGGATCTAACACAGCCATAATTTTTTGTAGTGTTTAGGTAAGCTTTCTTTTTTACAGATAACTTCTTTATTAAATTTTAAATGAAAAAATATTAATTTAAAAATACCTTGATCATGAAAGTCTTATATACTCATTGTTAAGCATTTTTATGCCAAATTGATAGAGATGGTAAAATTGTTGACATAACTATGATTCATAGACAACTACTACTAATATATATATATATATATATATATATATTTTTTTTTTTTTTTTGTGGTACGCGAGCCTCTCACTGTTGTGGCCTCTCCCATTGCGGAGCACAGGCTCCAGACGCTCAGGCTCAGCGGCCATGGCTCACGGGCCCAGCCGTTCCGCGGCATGTGGGATCTTCCCGGACCGGGGCATGAACCTGTGTCCCCTGCATCGGCAGGTGGACTCTCAACCACTGTGCCACCAGGGAAGCCCAATATTTTTATGTATTTTATCCAAGCTATTTTTTAGAACAGATCATGCAATTTAAGTTTATTTATTTGGCTGCATTGGGTCTACGTTGCTGCGCACGGGCTTTCTCTAGTTGTGGCAAGTGGCAGCTACTCTTCGTTGCAGTGCTTCTCACTGCGGTGGCTTCTCTTGTTGCAGAGCATGGGCTCTAGGCGTGCGGGCTTCAGTAGTTGCAGCATGCAGACTCATTAGTTGTGACACGTGGGCTCTAGTGTGCAGGCTCAGTAGTTGTGGCGCATGGGCTTAGTTGCTCCGCAGCATGTGGAATCTTCCCAGATCAGGGATGGAAGATTGTGTCCCTTGCATTGGCAGGCGGATTCTTAACCACTGTACCACCAGGGAAGACCTTCATACAATCTGATAAGAGGACACAATATTGATTTATTATTTAACCCTTGTTTAATGTCTCTATTATTGTGTCTTTTAAGTTGCAACAGACATGTTTGTAAGAAAGCAGAGGTTTTTATGCATAAGGAGAATTCATTTGGAAAATGTCTTTTGCAACTACTTTATCAGATTCAATTAAATGTAGAAGTCACCTTCCTTTAAATTAGAGTGGCTTATCAAATATATACCATAGGAAATTCATTCATGCAAATTAAATTATCTCTAAAAGTCTTAGGGGTAAAAAAGTAACATATCAGTCACACAAAGATGTTGGGAAACAAGAAGCATATACTTGCAAAGAAAAATTGTAATCTTCAAACAAAAGTGACCACCAGAGAAGCACAACTGGGCATAAATCTTTTGTACAAAAACAAGCTGATGGAATTGACAAACATTCCAGACACCTGATAAAATAAATGGCTGATGACACTACACAGTAACTTCTACCTGTAGCCACTGCTTCTTCTCTTAGATGAACAACAATATAGCTCTTTGAACAAAACACATTTATCCATTTATGAAAAAATTTAGCTCTAATATAAATTATATTTGTATTGAAAATAACATTACGTTCCTCTTTCTGTATTTGAAAACAGTGGCTAAATGATACTTCTTTCGAAGGGCACATACACACACATACGCCCACCCACACACACCCCTCCAGAATGCTGAAACACAAGAGGCAATTGAAATTTAATGTAAGTTAATTGGGAAAATTATGTAGAGCAATCATAGACTCTCACTGAAAATCATTCATATGCAAAAATATTCATAGATGTGGACAATCTTTAATAGCTAAACCCTATTCTGATTACTTTTCAATATATAAGAGTTTGTATATGCTATTCAGCCTACTCCTGGAATCTGTATTGCACTTGTAAAGTAGACATCCAAAGGGAAAATGCTCTGTGGCCACTCACTAGTCCTATAATGAAATTAAGTTCTGATGACAAAGCAAAATATTATTGGCACTCTTCTAAGCAAAAGTAATCTTTCTAAAACTCATCAACTCATAATCAAAAAGCCACTGACATGGCCATAGGGATGTGGATTGAAACACACTAGAATAAGAATAGAAAATTAGGGGAAAACAGCTTCCAGGATAGCACTTAAAAGAGCTGGATTAAAGGCTTCAATGAAAGCAATACAAGCAAGTTTGACTCTTCAGAGAAGAGAAACTGTAAAGAGAGAAATTGGCCATTAGGCTTGCTTGAAGTAGATTGGCATTTGTATACAGGAACTAGGATATTTCAAGATTTTAAAATATGGAAAGGTATCTCACTGTTCACTAAACAGCTTAACCCACATCACTTCTAGAATCCATCAGGAATATGTTTCATAGAGAAGGAGAGCACCCAGGTTCTCTTAGGCCAGAGAATTTTCCTAGTAGCAAAGAAGGTATTGTACTGTCATTTATCCAGTGTACCAAATCCAGTGCAAAAAGACTGAGAGCATAGATGCAAAAATAAGACAACAGGGCTTCCCTGGTGGTGCAGTGGTTGAGAATCTGCCTGCCAATGCAGGGGACACAGGTTCGAGCCCTGGTCTGGGAAGATCCCACATGCTGGAGAGCAACTGGGCCCGTGAGCCACAGCTACTGAGCCTGCGTGGCTGGAGCCTGTGCTCTGCAACAAGAGAGGCTGCAACAGTGAGAGGCCCGCGCACCGCTATGAAGAGTGGCCCCCGCTCGCCGCAACTAGAGAAAGCCCTCGCACAGAAATGAAGACCCAACACAGCCAAATAAATAAATTTATATTAAAAAAAAAAAGACAACATTAGCATTTGTCCATTTCAACTTAAATTTTTATGCAAAATCAAATTTTTCTAATTTAAAACATGGCTCGTTAACAGAGCACTTCAGACCTTTGGCCTTCTCTCCTACTTCCCGTAGCTCCCAGTCCATCGTAATGATATCAGAAGACCTTCCAGCTAAAGATCAAAATTTCAAAAGAAATATTACATCCAATAGTGCTCATGAAATAAAATGGTGATATTGACTTGAGTGACTTATTCATGAGTGAGGAGTTGTAAGAGACAGAGGTGGAAAACTTATCTGTAAATTATGTTTAACAGTTATTAAAACATTTTCAGCGAATTACTTCATGGCATCCTCAAAACTGTGCTGAGCTAGTAAAATAGGCATCACCAGCATTTCAAAGGCACGGAAACTAAGACTGTGAGGTTAAATGAAATAACCAAGGCTGAAGTCTGTGTTTTTTTAATGGTAATACTACGACATCAACTAAGATTCACTACTCTTGAGTATTTCGGTTGTGTATTTTATATATAATTATATAAAACAGCCACAAATCCTCCTCCCCTACCTCTTTTGTCAAATCAAATCACCAAGGCTATATTATATTGGTATATAATCCTTTTCTATTAAAACTCAGAAAATAGTACTCGTTTGTTTTCAAACATGTCACATGAGTGACCAAATCTCGTGCCCACTGATCACTTGTATGTTTATTGGAGACATGTCATATTTTTCTGGAAACGTTTTACAGTCTTCTGTTTTATCTTTGTGCTCTGAAACTTCAGAAGGTTTTATCAATATGTGGAACTGACTATTCTACAGATCCCTGGAGGACCATATAATCTAAAGATTTTTGTCTTTCTTAAACTATGAGAAATCAATTTATTTCTTATAAAATATTCCCCTCAATCTTTTTCTGATATTTTATCTTCTATAACAAAGATTTTATCCCCTTTTACTCAGTCTTTGCATTCTGCCTTCTGCCAGATCTCTCTCTCTCTCTTCCCCTCTCCCCCTCTCCCCCTTCCCCTACCTCCCTCTTTGCCCTTCTTCTTCTCTGTGTGTGTGTTTTAATTTCCTGGTTTCTGAATGTTACCTTTTCAGTGCATTTTCTGCTGATTTTATAAATTTGTCTGTGTATACCAATTAGAAATTTTAAAATCTCTTTTACTTTCTGAATTACCGCTTTAAGTTTTGGTCTTTTGGGTCAGCAGTTCTGTTATTCATTCTCTTCTGATGTTGAAATCAACATTTCATTTGTCTAATTATCCTTGACTATTCATTTATATTTAAGGAATTAGAAATTTGGTTAATCTAAATAGCAGGTATGCATTTCCTCCATTGTGTATTTAAGTCTCTTTCCCTCATCAGGTACACACCAAAATGGCAAGTTTGGCCAGACATACTATAAAAAAGTAGTTTGTGGTAGGTGTAGTGTGTCAATTACTAGGTTCTGCTTCAGGTCTAAGTGGTCAGGATATTAGTTGGAAAGGTACAGATGCCAGAATACGAAGGGTTTTAATCAACGGTGGTGACAGCCACATCCATGGCCCTGTTTCTCCTTTAAATAGAGTCAAAACTTCAGTTAACACTCCAAACAATTTTAAAGAGAGAAATAAATGCCTACAGCTATAATATTTAGACTTTCCATGGCTATAATTCTATATCTTCAGATATTGGCTGGTAAATATCTTAGAAATCAGTAATCCTTCCGAAATCCATTCAGCTACTCTATTTTTGTGTATAATAATTATGCTCTCAATAAAAAATGCGTGAAAAAAAAAAATGCGTGGACTTCAGGAAAATTCCAGTGTTCAGGTGGAATTTTATCAATTTCACATGTAGGTTTTATACTGAATTTTATTTACTTGCGTGAAGATTATTGCAAGAGCCTCGAGCTAGAGAGACTAACAACAAAGCTAATATCAAGACCATGATTGCTTCGGTACAGTGGATTAAAACGGCAGAGTGATATTTGGGAAGGGAGGATGATCTATAGGCAAGAACAAAACTGAAACCTAGGAGGAAGAAGACCATATAAATATTGAATAGTTAATGGCACATGCATTTGAAGGAGAATTGTAGCATCTGCTCTAAAGGCGTTCCAAGTATATGCAATTATCTGATGGACTGTGCAATAGGGGAGGATGCTGTATGATGAGAATCATTAGAGGGAGATGAAAGAAAGTTAAGGTGGAAGTGAGCCATGCAGGGCGCATTTGCTTACCTGCAAGATACCTCCGTAGGTTGCTAAATGAGTGGTGACTGGAGCTGTGCAATTTGGGTAACCTCCTTAGTGGAGCCTAAGACAGATTAGAGTAAAAACGTTTCTAAAATACCAGTGGCATGAATATTTCCATTAGGATATAACCCTCTTCATGAGAGACCCCATCACATGGGATGTGGTTGGGAGTGTTATGGCGGGAGGGGTAAAGGAGATGCAATAGGGTTTTTATGACAAAATATATATAATAGCTACATGATACTAGTTGCTTTGTGAAGGTCAATCAAAGAAATTTCCAAATAAAACAAATATGAGGATCTATCACTGATGAAAGAACTTTCTCAGAACAATATTCTAAAAACGGATGTGAAGTTCATTGCTTACGAGATTTATTAGCCACAAGTGGGCAAAAAGTTGGATTTTTAGCTTTACCCCCATATTGTAAAAAAGTTCTTAGTTAATTCATAGCACAGAGCAAACAAATGCTAAAGTCAATGTGGAACAGTAAATAAATAAAAAGGACAGCTTGAAAGAATCTCATTCAGAAATGAAATCACAAGATAAGCTTTCATCGTGAATCAAGACAGCAGTCTTCACAGTCCAAATAGCCTGGTAATAGCCCGAGCACATGATCACCAGAAATAAAGCACAAAGTCCCAGCCTTCCTTTCTGAATGGCAATCACAGGAGCCAGATGCCTGCCTTTGAAAGACCTCTCACTAGCAGCAGGATCTGACACACTGACAGGCTTTTCAGATAGTTTCCCTGGCAGCTTTGAAGTTGCCTCTAAGTCAGTTATGTGATTAGATTCTTCAGGGAGCCTGGGTTTGCTTATCTTCCTCTGTGCCATATCTTTGGACAATGCAGCTTCTCACAAAGACAGGTAACTGTGCAGTTTCCATCAGTTTGGACTGTCAGTTTTACAAGAGTGAATATCTATTTTGTTAAATAATCACAGTCAATTTTCTAGAATATACTTGCCTAAGCAAAAAATCCTGAGTGGACAGAGAGAAAACATGATTATTATGTTTTGACTCTGGGTGCCTGGTCTTTCTTTCTTCCTGGTCCCCTTGCCTACTTTAGAGTTTCCGAAGATTTCTTCTTCATCTTCTCTTACCCTAAGTAACCAACCACTTCCTCTTGGATCTTTCTAAAATTACATTTTCTGGTAGAGTGAGGGGGAAGAAAAACAGAAGTTCAGAAGAAAGGAAGATTAAGAATGGTCACTGGAAATGTCTTCCTAGTTTATATCATCACTAGGTGTTTTACCAATGCATGGAACTTGAAGACAGATGTGTTTTTTTTAAAAGTTTAAATCACATAGCATTAAGGAAATCAACAACAAATAACCCTTCTTGGTAAGCTTTATATATAAAACTTTTAGAGTAGATTCAGTCGAGTCCATTTTCTCATTTACTCAGGGCCCTGAGAGGACCAAACTTACACATATATTATTCTAATGATGTTCAGTGAAAGTGTGGTGTATCTTATTTTCAAGAACTTAAAAGCAATGCCAAATAATATATTTAGTATATAAGTTGCAGTGCTTATTTTTTCCATTGTGCCAAATTCAAAAGAATATAGGAAGGCTGTATATGATAAAACACCTCCTTAAAGTTTCACATTGATAACATAATTAATTTATCATTTCTCTTACTAGTAAAAATGTTCTTTCCTACCTCCAAAGAGCCTTTCTACATTTTAATGACAGTGCATATTTGATTTATTAAAGTAGGGGTCACTGTGAAGTTAGAAATGAAATAATAGCATGTCATCTCTCTTCAGCTCTCTCTACTACAGGACTGTGTAGTTTTTATTTTTTCTGTATACTTTGCTCTCCATTCCCATCTGGCAAAGAAGGTCTGCCTAGTTATAGCAGAGGTTGCTCTCACTGGGTCCAAGGGTGGAAGCAGGTGTGTTCAACCTCAGAACTCTTTTCCTTAGCCAAGGGTACCGAGAAAATTACAAATGAGACAGGCTTGATCTTCAGCTAGGGGAGACAGTGCTCATCATTCTTAACCGTCAGACCATCCCCTGCTTGAGTTTTCAGCCAGCTCGAGAGAAGGTTAAACAGAACTTTCTCCCATTTTCTTTTTTTCCCTTCTTTTATTATTTTCGCTGGTGTTGTAAGAAAAAGGAGGGATGGAATTTAAGCAGTAGATTTTTTATTCAACAAATCTACTTTATGACTCCCAAAGTACAGCTTTCAGCACTGTAATTGGCTGGGGAAATTAACAGAGTAATATGTAATGTGTGAACTATAAGTTTAACTTGTTTCTAGAAAAGCTCATTTTATCATTTGGCTGAAGAGGAGATTTGGAAGTCGTCCTCTTTGAAGAGAACAGAGTACGGATACTGACGCAACATTTCAACATAGTATATTCTGGATTGACATTCATAAAAGCATGAATGTTATATTTTGGAAATGTGAGGAAATAATTTCCTTTCAATTTTAAAAGCAAAATTCCATCTCGTTTGGGTGGTGGCACCTTCCACAGCAAATGTATGAATCAAGTCATGTTCATTTTCTTCCATTTCCATTCTGTCTAATCTGCTTTTACCACTTTCCATTATAGAACTTCTTTATTTTTAATTAGTTAGGGCTCCAGGTTGCTCAATTGCCAAACTTTGATAAATAAGTAAAAACTCAAATTATCTTTGGTATTAATATCACAAATGTGTACAATGCTTTACTTTTTCATCTTTCACATATACCGTGTGTCATTTGAACCTCATGTAGTGTACCCAGGGGAAAGGGTTATTATCTGGGTCTTACAGATGTGGCAATACAGGTTCAGAGAGATTAGGTGACTTTACCAAGTTAGTAAGTGATACAGCTAGGATGTGATGCTTTTTAGATCTAAAGCCAGAGATCTCTAAGCTGTGGGTTCCACTGTTTTGATCTCCTTAGCTTTTCAGTTGCCAGGCAGCGTTTAGGTGACACTAATCACCTAACCACTTGCCTCCACCTGTAAAAAGCCTCATTCTTTACACCTGTGGGCCATACACCTATTGTCATGTTTTTTATGTGCCCTATGATAGGAATATAGTAGGGAAATATTGCTACACACTATCACTGTTCCCTAAAACATTTACCTACATAGTTTAAATTTTATTCTAAATACATTCTAAAATTGGATTAGTAAATCTTCTTTTCTCGTGTTTGAGCCACTTCTGTGTTTCTGCTTCAATCAGCAAAAAACTATGTCATAATTAGTACAGTGATTTTATCAATCCCAAACCATTTCATTCAATAATTTGTTTCTGAAAAGTGGAATGTATAATTAAATATTTCCTACTTTTTAAAAGTATAGTTGATTTACAATGTTGTGTCAGTTTCAGGTATCCAGCAAAGTGATTGTTATACATATATATATAATATATATATGTTCTTTTTCAGATTCTTTTCTCTTATAGGTTATTACAAAATACTGAGTAGATGTCCCTCTGCTATTTAGTAGGTCCTTGTTTGTAATCTATTTTATATATAGTAGTGTGTATATGTTAATCTCAAAATCCTAATTCATCCCCCACTTCCTTATCATGTGGGTTCACATAAATTTCTTTCTTCAGATTACATACCAATCCCTAACCAGAAATCTCTTACTATTTTTCAAGAAGAGAACAGATAAAAGAATATATGTGTATATACATCAGGGGGAGAGAGAAAGAGAGGGAGAAGGAGAGAGAGGTAGATAGTGTAGGTATACAGGCATACCTTATTATATTGTGTTTTGCAGATATTGTGGGGGGGGGGGTTTGTTTTACAAATTGAAGGCTTATGTCAGCCCTACGTCAAGCAAGTCTATTGACACCATTTTCCCAACAGCATAGTCTCACTTCATATCTCTTGGTCACATTTTGGTAATTCTCGCAATATTTTGAACTTTTTCATTATTATTATATTGGTTATGGTGATCTGTGATCAATGATCAGTGTTACTATCGCACAAAAGATTATGGCTCTCTGAAGGCTCTGATGATGTTTAGCATTTTTAGCAATAAAGTGTTTTTTAATTAATGTACATACATTATTTTTTAGACATAATGCTATTGCACACTTAATACCCTACCACGTAGTATAAACCTAATTTTTATATGCCCTGGAAAACCAAAAACTTCATGTTAACTCACTTTATTGCAATACAGGCTTTATTGTTAATGGTGTGCAACTGAACCCACAGTATCTCTCAGGTATGCCTGTAGATATAAACTACATTTGTTGCTCTAAATCGGAATGTGTCCAATCAATTAGCCATTTTCTTCTTAAGATGAAGCTGAACGTATCTCTGGAAGCCATGACAATATTGGAGGCTCATCCCCACTCAGTAAAAGTAACGAAAAAATACTTTTGAAAGTTGATTTGCCATTCAAATTTTACCAGGTGCTTTTTTTTTTTTACATCTTTATTGGAGTATAATTGCTTTACAATGGTGTGTTAGTTTCTGCTTTACAACAAAATGAATCAGTTATATATATACATATGTTCCCATATCTCTTCCCTCTTGTGTCTCCCTCCCTCCCACCCTCCCTATCGCACCCCTCCAGGCGGTCACAAAGCACCGAGCTGATCTTCCTGTGCTATGCGGCTGCTTCCCACTAGCTACCTACCTTAAGTTTGGTGGACATATATACACTACCAGGTGCTTTTATGTGTGTTTTCTGTTTTGATATCTCACAACAATTTTTTTGTGAATCAGCTATTATTATCGCTCAGTTTCAAATCAGAAGGTGGTTGAGACATAAATTCTCCTCCAATTGCTTTAAAGTCATGTCTCAGTCTAGAACTTCCTAGGAGTTCTGAGTAGTGATCCTGACTCACAGTGTCATTTCTGTCCAGCTGATGCTTCCGCTAATGTTCATCACTTGGTGCACCTCGTAATAACCCATGAAATTCTTGAGATATTGTTGTTTCCTCTTTCTTTGCCTGAGGTATCCTGAGACTAAACAAGTTGCCCAGTTCTCCGTACCTAGGTTGTTAACCCCAGCCATCTCCTCACACCTTCAGGATCCTCAGACCCACCTAAGATAAATGGTTTAAAATGAATTATAGTTTTCAGTGTAAAGATAGATTAATATCACAGAACCATTGAGAGACATAATTTCCACCAAGGGAAGAAGATGGCCATTTCATCACAGAAAGTTTTCATAACTGGCATCTCTCGACTTGCAGCACATTTGCTAGTGGTCACCCTTAATATTACAGGAAAATCAGCTCACAGCAGTGGAGGACGAGCACACACCATCAAGTAGGAGCTGAGAAGCCAGAAAACCACATGACCAGAATAGATCCAGAATCCCAGATGGCTTTAGCTACTGCCAGAACATTCTGACTCTGAGCAAAAATATTACCATCATTTGCTCCACGGCCCCAAAGTCACACTCAATCCCCATCCTCACATAAATATTTCGTATTATAACACCCCTTCAGAGCCCTAGAGCTCTCGCAAGCTTCTTTCAAAATGACGGATGACCCTCTGCCCCACAGAGACAGATTTCACTTACTGCCTCAATGTAAGTTTCGGATGGAGTGTTGGGTGATGAATTTTAGTAACAGCAGTTATTCTGCTGCTCACAAGCCTAATAGCCAGACAGCAGTGTGGAGCCTTGACACCAAATTCCTAGCCTTAGGTTCAGCAGTGCGAACAGCAATCGACTTGCATGTCTGGTAGACATCGTCTTCGCCTCGGTGCTTGATACATGGCAGATCATTAACTTCAGAACCGTCAGACTGACAAACTAGGGAGACTATCATCTAAAGAGAGGCTGAGATTTGGAATAGCTTGTTTTTAATGTTAGGTAAGGACTTGTAGGAGTCCTATATTCTAACTGACCATTATCCCATTATATTATATAAAGATGTTAACAACACTGACCTAAAAACACCAACGGTCTCAAGAAGTTTCTTTAACCCAAATGTTTCTATTCCTGGACAAAAGCCAGATGTTTTTCATCTTCATCAGCCTGTAAGTTTCTTCAGTGTCCCCAGACTAAGTGTCAGGCACACTTTCACTCTGAATTCCACCACACCCAACATCACAAGAATGTAGTGAGAAGAGGAGACAGTTGTGTTTACAAAGCGTTTTCCTGTTTTATCCATCCATCCATTCATTCATTATCCATTCAATCATCTACTATATTTACACAGTATCTACTGTATGTTGATCAGTGTTCCAGGCACTGCCTATAGAGTGGCAAGTAAGATAAAACCAACATCTAGTAGCAGTCATGAATTATGAATCCTATATTCTACTGGAGTCATAGGGAGTGTGTGTGTTTGTGCATTTGTCTGTGTCTGTGTGTCTGAAACGGTGCTAGGAAATAATACTAATAGGTACCCATGTGCCAGATAATATAGGACTTTATAGGCTACAGAAGAGAAAGTTTGTACCTTTCTAAGTATTCTACTTTTTATTTTTATTTTTTTTTAATACAGCAGGTTCTTATTAGTCATCAATTTTATACACATCAGTGTATACATGTCAATCCCAATTGCCCAATTCAGCAGAGCACCATCCCCACAACCCCAGGGTTTCCCCCCTTGGTGTCTGTATATTTGTTCTCTACATCTGTGTCTCAACTTCTGCCCTGCAGACCGCTTCATCTGTACCATTTTTCTAGGTTCCCCATACATGTGTTAATATACGACATTTGTTTTTCTCTTTCTGACTTACTTCACTCTGTATAACAATCTCTAGATCCATCCATGTCTCTACAAATTATCCAATTTCGTTCCTTTTTATGGCTGAGTAATATTCCATTGTGTATATGTACCACATCTTCTTTATCCATTCATCTGTCAATGGGAATTTAGGTTGCTTCCATGACCTGGCTATTGTAAATAGTGCTGCAGTGAACATTGGGGTGCATATGTCTTTTTGAATTACGGTTCTCTCTGGATATATGCCCAGTAGTGGGATTGCTGAATCATATGGTAATTCTATTTTTAGTTTTTTAAGGAACCTCCATACTGTTCTCCATAGTGGCTGTATCAATATACATTCCCACCAACAGTGCAAGAGGGTTCCCTTTTCTCCACACCCTCTCCAGCATTTGTTGTTTGTAGACTTTCTGATGATGCCCATTCTAACTCATGTGAGGTGATAACTCATTGTAGTTTTGATTTGCATTTCTCTAAATAGTGATGTTGACCAGCTTTTCATGTTCTTCTTGGCCATCTGTATATCTTCTTTGGAGAAATGTCTACTTAGGTCTTCTGCCCAATTTTGGATTGGGTTGTTTGTTACTTTAATATTGAGCTGCGTGAGCTGTTTATATATTTTGGAGATTAATCCTTTGTCCATTGATTCATTTGCAAATATTTTCTCCCATTCTGAGGGTTGTCTTTTCGTCTTGCTTATGGTTTCCTTTGCTGTGCAGAAGCTTTGAAGTTTCATTAGGTCCCATTTGTTTATTTTTGTTTTTATTTCCATTACTCTAGGAGGTGGATCAAAAAAGATCTTGCAGTGATCTATGTCAAAGAGTGTTCTTCCTATGTTTTCCTCTAAGAGTTTTATAGGGTCCGGTCTTACATTTAGGTCTTGAATTCATTTTGAGTTTATTTTTGTGTATGGTGTCAGGGGATGTTCTCATTTCATTCTTTTACATGTATCTGTCCAGCTTTCCCAGCACCACTTATTGAAGAGACTGTCTTTTCTCCATTGTATATCTTTGCCTCCTTTGTCATAGATTAGTTGACCATAATTGTGTGGGTTTATCTCTGGGCTTTCTATCTTGTTCCATTTATCTATGTTTCTGTTCTTGTGCCAGTACCATATTGTCTTGATCACCATAGCTTTGTAGTATAGTCTGAGTTCAGGGAGTCTGATTCCTCCAACTCCGTTTTTTTCCCTCAAGACTGCTTTGGCTATTCGGGGTCTTTTGTACCTCCATACAAATTTTAAGATTTTTTGTTCTAGTTCCGTAAAAAATGCCATTGGTAATTTGATAGGGATTGCATTGAATCTGTAGATTGCTTTGGGTAGAATAGTCATTTTCACAATATTGATTCTTCCAATCCAAGAACATGGTATATCTCTCCATCTGTTCATATCATCTTTAATTTCTTTCATCAGTGTCTTATAGTTTTCTGCATGCAGGTCTTTTGTCTCCCTAGGTAGTTTTATTCCTAGGTATTTTATTCTTTTTGTTGCAATGGTAAATGGGAGTGTTTCCTTACTTTCTCTTTCAGATTTTTCATCATTAGTGTATAGTAATGCAACAGATTTCAGTGCATTAATTTTGTATCCTGCAACATTACCAAATTCATTGATTAGCTCTAGGAGTTTTCTGGTGGCATTTTTAGGATTCTCTATGTATACTATCAAGTCATCTGCAAACAGTGGCAGTTTTACTTCTTCTTTTCCAATTTGTATTCCTTTTATTTCTTTTTCTTCTCTCATTGCCGTGGCTGGGACTTCCAAGACTACGTTGAATGATAGTGGTGAGAGTGGACATCCTTGTCTCGTTCCTGATCTTAGAAGAAATGTTTTCAATTTTTCACCACTGAGAATGATGTTTCCTATGGGTTTGTCATATATGTCCTTTGTGATGTTGAGGTAGGTTCCCTCTATGCCCACTTTCTGGAGAGTTTTGATCATAAATGAGTGTTGAATTTTGTCAAAAGCTTCCTCTGCGTCTATTAAGATGATCATATGGTTTTTATTCTTCATTTTGTTAATATGGTGTATCACATTGATTGATTTGCATATATTGAAGAATCCTTGCATCCCTGGGGTAAATCCCACTTGATCATGGTGTATGATCCTTGTAATGTGTTGTTGGATTTTGTTTGCTAGTATTTTGCTGAGGATTTTTACATCTATATTCATCAGTGATATTGGTCTGTAATTTTCTTTTTTTGTGGTATATTTGTCTGGTTTTAGTATCAGGGTGATGGTGGCCTCATAGAAGGAGTTTGGGAGTGTTCCTTCCTCTACAGCTTTTTGGAAGAGTTTGAGAAGGATGGGTGTTAACTCTTCTCTAAATGTTTGATAGAATTCACCTGTGAAGCCATCTGGTCCTGGACTTTTGTTTGTTGGAAGATTTTTAATCACAGTTTCAATTTCATTACTTGTGATTGGTCTGTTCATATTTTCTATTTCTTCCTGGTTCAGTCTTGGAAGGTTATACCTTTCTAAGAATTTGTCCATTTCTTCCAGGTTGTCCATTTTATTGGCATAGAGTTGCTTGTAGTAGTCTTTTAGGATGCTTTGTATTTCTGTGGTGTCTGTTGTAACTTCTCCTTTTTCATTTCTAATTTTATTGATTTGAGTCCTCTCCCTCTTTTTCTTTGATGAGTGTGGCTAATGGTTTATCAATTTTGTTTACTTTCTCAAAGAACCAGCTTTTAGTTTTATTGATCTTTGCTATTGTTTTCTTTGTTTCTATTTTATTTATTTCTGCTCTGATCTTTATTATTTCTTTCCTTTGCTAACTTTGGGTTTTGTTTGTTCTTCTTTCTCTAGTTCCTTTAGGTGTGAGGTTAGATTTTTTATTTGAGATGTTTCTTGTTTCTTGAGGTAGGCTTGTATAGCTATAAACTTCCCTCAGAACTGCTTTTGCTGCTTTCCATAGGTTTTGGATCATCGTGTTTTCATTGTCATTTGTCTCTAGGTATTTTTTTGTTTCCTCTTTGATTTCTTCAGTGATCTCTTAGTTATTTAGTAACATATTATTTAGCTTCCATGTGTTTGTGTTTTTTACGTTTTTTTCCATGTAATTCATTTCTAATCTCATAGTATTGTGGTCAGAAAAGATTCTTGATATGATTTCAATTTTCTTAAATTTACTGAGGTTTGATTTGTGACCCAAGATGTGATCTATCCAGGAGAATGTTCCGTGCGCACTTGAGGAGAAAGTTTAATCTGCTGTTTTTGGATGGAATGTCTTACAAGTATCGATTAAATCTATCTGGTCTATTTTGTCATTTAAAGCTTCTGTTTCCTTATTTATTTTCATTTTGGATGATCTGTCCATTGGTGTAAGTGAGGTGTTAAAGTCCCCCACTATTACTGTGTTACTGTCGATTTCCTCTTTTAGAGCTGTTAGCACTTGCCTTATGTATTGAGGTGCTCCTACATTGGATGCATATGTAATTATAATTGTTATATCTTCTTGTTGGATTGATCCCTTGATCATTATGTAGTGTCCTTCCTTGTCTCTTGCAACATTCTTTACTTTAAAGTCTATTTTATCTGATATGAGTATAGCTACTCCAGCTTTCTTCTGATTTCCGTTTGCATGGAATATCTTTTTCCATCCCCTCACTTTCAGTCTGTATGTGTCCCTAGGTCTGAAGTGGGTCTCTTGTAGACAGCATATATATGGGTCTTGTTTTTGTATCTATTCAGCAAGCCTGTGTCTTTTGGTTGGAGCATTTAATCCATTCACGTTTAAGGTAATTATCGATATGTATGTTCCTATGACTATTTTCTTAATTGTTTTGGGTTTGTTTTTGTAGGTCCTTTTCTTCTCTTTTGTTTCGCACTTAGAGAAGTTGCTTTAGCATTTGTTGTACACCTGGTTTGGTGGTGCTGAATTCTCTTAGTTTTTGCTTGTCTGTAAAGCTTTTGATCTCTCCATCAAATCTGAATGAGATCCTTGCCGGGTAGAGAAATCTTGGCTGTTGGTTCTTCCCTTTCATCACTTTAAGTATATAATTCCACTCCCTTCTGGCTTGCAGAGTTTCTGCTGAGAAATCAGCTGTTAACCTTATGGGAGTTCCCTTGTATGTTATTTGTCATTTTTCCCTTGCTGCTTTCAATAATTTTTCTTTGTCTTTAATTTTTGCCAGTTTGATTACTATGTATCTCAGCATGTTTCTCCTTGGGTTTATCCTGTATGAGACTCTCTGAGCTTCCTGGACTTGGGTGGCTATTTCCTTTCGCATATTAGGGAAGTTTTCGACTATAATCTCTTCAAATATTTTCTCTGGTCCTTTATCTCTCTCTTCTCCTTCTGGGACCCCTGTAATCAAATGTTGTTGTGTTTAATGTTGTCCCAGAGGTCTCTAAGGCTGTCTTCATTTCTTTTCATCCTTTTTTCTTTATTATGTTCCACGGCAGTGAATTCCACCATTCTGTCTTCCAGGTCACTTATCCGTTCTTCTGCCTCAGTTATTCTGCTATTGATTCCTTCTAGTGGAGTTTTCATTTCACTTATTGTATTGTTCATCTCTGTTTGTTTGTTCTTTAATTCTTCTAGGTCTTCGTTAAACATTTCTTGCATCTTCTCGATCTTTGCCTCCATTCTTTTCCTGAGGTCCTGGATCATCTTCACTATCATTATTCTGAATTCTTTTTCTTGAAGGTTGCCAAATCTCCACTTCATTTAGTTGTTTTTCTGGGGTTTTATCTTGTTCTTTCATCTGGTACATAGCCCTCTGCCTTTTTATCTTGTCTATCTTTCTGTGAATGTGCTTTTTGTTCCACAGGCTGCAGGACTGTAGTTCTTCTTGCTTCTGCTCTCTGCCCTCTGGTGGATGAGGCTATCTAAGAGGCTTGTGTAAGTTTCCTGATTGGAGGGACTGGTGGTAGTTAGAGGTGACTGTTGCTCTGGTGGGCAGAGCTCAGTAAAACTTTAATCCACTTGACTGCTGATGGGTGGGGCTGGATGCCCTCCCTGTTGGTTGTTTGGCCTGAGACCACCCAACACTGGAGCCTACCTGGGCTCTTTGGTGGAGCTAATGACAGAGTCTGGGAGGGCTCATGCCAAGGAGTACTTCCCAAAACTTCTGCTGCCAGTGTCCTTGTACACATAGTGAGCCACAGCCACCCCCTGCCTCTGCATGAGACCCTCCAACACTAGCACGTAGGTCTGGTTCAGTCTCCCCTGGGGTCACTGCTCCTTCCCCTGGGTCCCGATGCACACACTACTTTGTGTGTGCCCTCCAAGAGTGGAGTCTCTGTTTCCCCCAGTCCTGTCGAAGTCCTGCAGTCAATTCCCACTAGGCTTCACAGTCTAATTCTCTAGGAATACCTCCTCCCGTTGCGAGACCCCCAGGTTGGGAAGCCTGACATGGGGCTCACAACCTTCACTCCAGTGGGTGGACGTCTGTGGTGCAAGTGTTCTCCAGTCTGTCAGTCACCCATCCAGCAGTTAAGGGATTTGATTTTTCTGTGATTGCACCCCTCCTGCTGTCTCATTGAGGCTTCTCCTTTGTCTTTGGATGTGGGGTATCTTTTTTGGTGAGTTCCAGTGTCTTCCTGTCGATGATTGACCAACAGCTAGTTGTGAATCTGGTGTTCTCACAAGAGGGAGTGAGAGCATGTCCTTCTACTCTGCCATCTTGGTTCCTCTCAATACGTTTCTAAGTTTAACTAGAATTGAATTAAAGGATTTGAGCAGGAGAATGAAATGATGAGATTCACTTTGTTGGAATATCCCTTTGGCTACACTGTGGAGAATTTGAGAAACTGTAGAAGCTGAAAGATCAGTTGGGAGCCTAAAGCAGCAGTGCTTCAGAAAGCTGAGGGTACTTGGGGCTAGAGTGAGACTGGCAAGGGGACAAAAAGTTGAACAATTTTGAACCAATTTTGAAGTTTGATGTGATAGGAGTGAATGGGGGTCTAAGAAAACACTAGTGAAAGGCTGTTAATTGTTCATCTAAACTGCTGGATGTCTGGTGCCATTTACTGAGATAGCAATCAAGAGTTGTGTATTAGGGGCTTCTCTGGTGGCGCAGTGGTTGAGAGTCCACTTGCCGATGCAGGGGACACGGGTTCGTGCCCTGGTCTGGGAAGATCCCACATGCCACGGAGCAGCTGGGCCCATGAGCCATGGCCGCTGAGCCTGCGCGTCCGGAGCCTGTGCTCTGCAACGGGAGAGGCCACAGCAGTGGGAAGCCCGCATACTGTGAAACAATAAAATAAAAATAAAAGAGTTGTGTATTAGATTTAGAATCCTGAGATGTCTTTTAGATAGCCAGTGGAATTATTGTATTGGCAGTTGGAATACAGATCAGGGAGAGGTTGGAAGTGAACTCACAAATTGAAGACTGATTCATCCACTACATAGGTGATGTTTACATACAAAGCATTAGGTAAAATCACTTATGAGTGAGAGTAGACATAGCAGAGGGGTCTGAGGACTGAACTTTGGAGCACCTTATCATTCAGAAATAAGGGAATGATACCTCAAAGGAACCTGAGGCGTGAATGAAGTAAGAGGAAAGCCAGGGTAGCATATTTCTTGTTCATATTATTATTGGCCACAGGAATCATTGTGGGAAGAGCATGGTTGTGTTACCAGAGTTTATCTCATGTTTCTTTTTCACATTGTACAGCTCTGAAATCAGGATGCATCTTATAATTGATGGTATCTTAGGACTGTGTCACAGTTTATATGGCAGAATTTTTTCTTGAATATTGGCACATAAAATAATAGTGTATCTCCGAATTGATGCTGTTTTAGCTCTAATGAAATTTAGTATGATGACTGTACAGCACAGCACATACACAGGCAGATTAGTATCATTCATATTCTCTCTCTTTTTCTGTCTGTCTGTCTCTCTTACATCATTAAGTATTTGAACACTCTTTCTTGAGAAGGCTTGAGGATCCCATAAGGGAAATTTCATTTTCTTAATATAAAATAACAGGAAACAAATGAACAAGTTCCTATATATGATATTTGAGGAGGATTTTCTAAAGTCACATGGTATATTATCTACATGTTTCTTATTTTATGTCAACTTTGTGATTTGGTAAATATATTATGCTCAGATTATAAATCCATCCAATCACAATTTACTCCTCTATCAAGCAGATAATTTCCAGTAATTCTTATAAGTTTCACAACTAAGATATAACTTGATAAAAGTTATTGAGTATTTTCAATTTGCTAGAAATAAAGGAAAATCATTGCTATGAAAGAGCACTAATAAGTTTTTGTTTGTGATGATTTTGCAACCGAATTTTACCTTCAAACATTTAAGAATTGTTTTTATAATAAAAATTGACACTGAAAATGATTTTAAATTATACAGCTATCAAAAGTCTTATGTAGGGCTTCCCTGGTGGCGCAGTGGTTGAGAGTCCACCTGCCGATGCAGGGGACGCAGGTTCGTGCCCCGGTCCGGGAAGATCCCACATGCTACGGAGCGGCTGGGCTCGTGAGCCATGGCCGCTGAGCCTGCGCGTCCGGAGCCTGTGCTCCGCAACGGGAGAGGCCACAACAGTGAGAGGCCCACGTACCGCAAAAAAAAAAGTCTTATGTAACTTGAAGTAGCAAACAACTCATTATTTTACCAAAGCGTAGTAAGTTTTACAGTACATATAGTCATTGAACATTGGTCATGTTCAGGAATTGTTGCCAGCTGATATTAAATATTGGAAAAAATATTGAAATTAAATACTGAAAAAATATCAGCAAATATGCTAGATGTATGGATATAGGACATTACCAATTTATGCAACTTATTACTGCTATCAGTGACTTTTTTTTTCTTTTTTCTCCTTCAAATTCCATATTTAATTCATCAGCAAATTCTGGCAGCATTACCTCCAAATATGTCCCAAATTTGACTACTTATTCCCTTGTTTATCATCAAAATATTAGTCTAAACCACTGACATCTCTTACCTAGTTTACTGTAAATTCTGTCTAACTTGCTTCCCTTCTTCCTGTCTTGCTACCACACAATCCACTCTTCACACAGCGGCTAGAGTGGTCTTTTTTTTTTTTTTTTAACAGACTTTATGTTTTAAAAAAGTTTTAGGTTCATAGCAAAATTGAGCAGAAAGCACAGAAAGTTTCCATGTACCCCTGCCCCGATGCTCACCTAGCCTCTCCCACTATAAACATCTCATACCACAGTTGTATGTTTGTTACAATTGATGAACCTGCATTGACATGTCATTATCACCCAAAGTCCATAGTTCCTATTGGTGTTTGCTCTTGTTGTTGTAAGAGAGTATAGTTTACATTAGGATTCACTTTTTGTTTTGAAAAACGTAAAATGTCATCTATCCATCATTATAGTCTCATACAGAATAGTTTTACTGCCCTCAAAATCCTCTGTGCTCCACCTGTTCATCCTTTCCCCACCTAACCCCTGATCTTTTTGCTGTTTCCATAGTTTTGCCTTTTCCAAAATGTCATATAGCTGGAATCATACAGCATGTAGCCTTTTCAAACTGGCTTCTTTCACTTATCAATACACATGTATGTTTCCTCCATGTCTTGTCAAGGCTTGATTGCTCATTTCTTTGTGCTGAATAACATCTCATTGTCTGGATGTACCAGTTTGTTTATCTACTCATCTACTGAAGGACATCTTGGTTGCTTCCAAGTTTTGGCAATTATGAATAAAGCTGCTGTCAACATCTGTGTGCAGGTTTTTGTCTGGACATGTTTTCAACTCATTTGGGTAAATACCAAGGAGTCCGGTTGCTGGATCGTATGGTACGAGTATGTATAGTTTTGTAAGAAACTACCAGACTGTCTTACATACCATTTTGCATCCCCACCAGTAATGAATAAGAGTTCCTGTTACTCGTCAGCATTTGGTGTTTTCAGTGTTTTGGATTTTGGCCATTCTAATAGGTGTAGTGGTATCTCGTTGTTTTATAGAGTTGTCTTTTTATTTATTTTTTTAAAAATAATTTATTTTTATTTATTTAGTTTTTACTTATTCATTGCTGTGCCACACGGCATGTGGGATCTTAGTTTCCTGACCAGGGATCAGACTCACACCCCCTGCAATGGAAGCATGGAGTCTTAACCACTGGACAGCCAGGGAAGTCCTCTAGAGTTGTCTTTTTAAATCCTAAATTTGATTGTGTTGCTCCTCTTTTTAAAGCTTTCCAATGATTTTCCATTACAACTGTAATTTCCAAACTCCTTATGATGACCCACAAGGCCCTGCATAATTTGGCCTCTGCCAAGCCATTCCTTTCTGATTGGTCTACACCTGTGTCATGCTGGTTGTGCACTTTGATTTCCACCCACTTCTTCACCTCATCAGATACTGTTCTCCTCATGGCCACCAGCCAGCTTGGCCGTCTTTCATTCTTCAAACATGCCATGCTCATTTCTGTCTTAGGGCTTTGCACTTGCCATTCCTTTTTCTTGAGGTGTTTTTCTGCCAGATCTGCCCATGACTGCCTCCTTCTCATCAGTCAGGTCTTGGCTTAAATACTAATCTCTAAGAGAGGACTTTTCTAACTCCAGGCACATCTGGATGGATGGATGGATGGATGGATGGATGGATGTGGATCCACTGAGTAACACTGCCAGTGTCCTTCATCAGAAAATGGGAATGATACTGCATCCTCCATGAGCAGTGATGAGGAGTAGAGTCGATCGTGCAAAGCTACTGGCATAGGAGAGGATCTCCATAAAAATGGCCATTGTTATGATGCCCGACTCTGCCTGTCCAAGTCTGTACCGATGTCTGTGTACCTTTAACTATGGCCCAGCATTCCTTTCCTCAATGTCGCTCTAGTCTCACTCTAAAGGGTCCCTTTCTTTGCATGGTTGGCATTTCTCACAAATATCCATCAGCAGCATTCCCGGTTTCCATGACCGTGGTCTCTTCCCATCTCAGAAGCATCCCCTGCTGAGCCTCGGCTGCCTACGACTCAGCCCTCCTCTCCTTCTCCCCTCCATCACTACTCTCTTCTCATGCCACATCTTCTATTTCACAGCTTGTCCAGCCCTGTGGGTGCCAGGGTCCATGTCTGAACTCTAGGTCAGCCCTAAGCCCATCAGAGAAAGTTCCTCTTTACCCATCAGCTAAATGCCCTCCTTTATGTCCTTCAATGCTGCATCAGAAAGTAGGAGAAAATCCTCCTCAGACTGCCACCCTCAAACACACCACCCTTGCAAAGGGCTAGAGGAGAGGAAGCTAGTTAACACTGTTGCCTGAACCTCAGGGCACTCACTTCAGAAGGCCTCTGGGAAAGTTCAGGAAGACCCTGAAGCACGATCCTGATAGGCGGGAATTCATCCACGGGTCCAAATGATGCCCTCCCTGACCTACAGAGAGGAGAGAGGACGGACCAGCTGTGGGGTCTGCCGCTCCAGGCACCGAAACATCGGAGTTTGGAGAAGAGAAAGGTTTTATCGCAGGGCCGTGCAAGGAGATGGTTGGCTCATGCCCTAAAATGCCTTGAGCTCCACCGTGACTTTTAAATGATGGTAATTGAATAGGATACTGCTTGACTGAGGCTGTTTTATAATTTCCTTGTAGTTTGTTTTCATTAGTTTATTACGTTGTTATTCTGTTTCGAAGCTGGAGATGAACTGTTATCCTGGCTTACCATTTTGTAGGCAAATATTCATGTCTGTGTCCCTAAGTTGTTCAGCTTCAGTAATGAGTCAAAGATCAATTAAGCACAGCCCCATAATGGATCAGGGCACAAAGATTTTTTTTTTCCCAATCCATTTGAATTTAGAAAGAGACAGCCTGGTTTAATCTGTCTTCTGAAACGCAAGGTCAGTGGACTGGAGGATATTGGCTGCCACTCTTTTTGACACCTTCAATCAATCAACCTTGATTGGCCATGCAGTTGGACTTTGGAGTGGAGAAAATGATGTTTCTTGCCTCCTCTACTAATGCTTGAGATGAAAGTAAAATGAATCTTGATTTCAAATTTTAGACAAATGGCAAAGTTTAGTTTTCATGTATTATTCAAGCCTGGTCTGTAAGACATACAAAATATATTTCAATGAAGAGCTAGGTTGCATTATTTTCCTTTAAAAATAGAATTAAATTTAAAAACAACCATGATGAAAAAATAACTTACAAATATGTATCTCACAGAATCCTTTATTTTTTACCCAAACATCATATTTATATCTAAAGGGACAATGAATTCTTGCTAATGAGATGAAATAGAAAAATAGCTTGTAGTTCACGTTTCCCAGATGATCATGAAAATGGTTTGCGTTTCAGAGATTGTTGTGTACATGTTTATTAGAAGAGCTGTAGGTTCAAATGGGACCCAGATAATCTGTCTACAAAGACAAAGCTAAGCAGAACAGTGGAAGCAGAATGATCCAGAACATTTGGGCTTATGCTCATACAATATCCAGAATTAGAAACTGGTCACTTTATTTGTTGAAGTTGGGGTGTGAGGGTGTGGAGGGGTCACCTAAGCGGGATTCTTTGTTATGTTTGGTGATGTTTTCCTTGTTTGCCCAGATTTGTTCCGTGGAATGGTTGTACAATTTAACACTGAGCATGACAGCACCATCTCCTTCTCCTCCCCCCCTCTTCCCATCCCTGATGTTTTTTCCACGAGTGTGGCCTTGGTCTTGGCCTTGGCATAGCTCATGTTAACATAGCCCAGCAACGTATTCTCTTTGAGCAGGTTGATTCTCTTTTGCTTGAAATGTCTGGTGGAGGGAACTTTTTACTTACCCTTGTGAAGTTTCATTTCCAGCATGTTCTCCAGCAGTGTGATGCCTAGTCTTTTGCAGTCATGTTTGGATTGAAAACTTTGATATGTTTCATGTTACTCAAAAAAAAAAAAAAAGCATATTTTCTGCTTTAGATTTCATTTCTGCCAAGAGATAGGCTCTATCACATGTCCACATAAGTTGTCAACTTACTTCTAAGTGTTCTTAGAGGAATAGTAACATTCCAGTTTTGGAAACCCTGCTTGCTGGAGACAACATTGCCTAAGCCTTCCTTACAGGTGTTTTTTCCAAAAACATGGCCATAGTCAGCATGTCTCCAAAATTTTTATCCCAGTGTTTCTTTGTGGCTTCTACGTGACAGATTTAGGTTTAGATTTTGCCTGTGAATTGGTTTCTAGAGTTCTAGGCTGTGAGGGCCTGTAGAGGCCCCTAGAGTCCCTGTTCCCTAAAATGTCTATGGAAAAGCACACCCCCTTCCCCAACATCACACACACAATAAATAACCTGCAGTGGCAAAATGATGACAAGGACCTGAATAATTCAGCACAAGTTTTGTTTTGGGTGGAAAAATAAAGGGAAGTCTTCTTCATCCATATTTTTACAGGGTCATTTTCATAGGAAAAAAATGTCACTTTTGACTGTAAATCTAAGAAGGATTGAGCAGTCAGACTATGGTCAGTACTAGAAAAAGATGAATGGAAATTAGTGTGGCATAATTAGGTATCAATATGGAGTCAAAAACACATCAGTCTCACTCCGGAGTAAAACATAAAGCAATCAAGAGGTCCAAGTGAGGATAACCAGTCATGATGAGAAACACTGGGAAGTAGAGTCAGATCCACTAAACAGAAGTCAGCAAGGGTAGGTACAGAGGTTGAGGAAATTCAGGAGGAAGATAGAAGGGCCGCCAGCTAAGAGGAGGTGGCCTGGGAGCCCTAATTCCAATGATCAAGTGGGTGCTTTGCCTAGCTTGTAAGTTACTTCTCGGAGATTCCAGGTCCTTTTGGATCTACTAGCCTATGGCGCCATAAACTATGACTGTCTCATAGAGAAGATAGAGAGCAATAAGATCTCTCCCATCATTGTCTGAAGGTTTCCTATCAAATGGCCCTCCTTCAGATTACCAGGCACTGATTTTAGTTGTTAAATCATTAAACATATTAAAATTTCCACTGAATTTGCCAGGATAAACCACGGACTTCAATACATATGCCTCTACAATGGAAAATCCCATATTGTTGCAAAGGTGAGAGTACCAGTGGGAATACACCACTGAGGTGGAATATAGAGAAAAATAGAATATAGAGAGGAATAGAGAGAGAAATAGAGAGGCAAAATGCATATTATAAGTCCAAGAGCTTATGATATAGTGTGGCAGACAGACAGACAACTACTAATATAGTTATGCTATTTCATGAGATAATTTCAACTGGGACATATATAAAGGGCATCTACTGTAGGTAGAATGAAACACTGCACTCAGTAACATTGAAGAAATAATCTGTAAGAATAATATATGGCAAAGTGGGCTCAACGTCATAGGAGGAATAAACCACTCATTAGAAAATCAGGGAGGGAAGCTAATTCATGAATGATAGTTCAAAAGTATGAGGTTAAAGAGAAGTAAGGGCTAGATAATGCAGAATTTGTTTACAGATGGTAGTAGTTAGTTTGGAGTACAGAATATGTTAATAAAAGGAAGGAGGTATGGATAAAATTAAAAGTAAAAAAAAAAAATTAATATTGGTTGTGAACTTGTGATACTTTGGCCATGGTATATTGAAATTTACATATATTACTTCATTTATCTTCACAACCACACTATCAAGGTGAACATTATTATCATTAATTTAGAAATAAAAGGATCAAGACCCAGACAAGTATAACTTGATTTAGTCAAACAGAAAATAAGAAGGCAAGCCAGAATTTGAACCAATGATATTGGAGTCTTTCCATTACAACATGCTGCATTGTTAAAAAAAAAAAAAAAAAAAAAAAAAAAGTCAGATGAGACCAAAATACTCTCTCTCATAAACCAAAGCCTGAGAGCCTCCTGGGTTCATGCATGAACTACATGAATTCATTACATGAGTTGTCCTTAATAATAATTTAAGAAACATCTACTCAAATTTTTTCACACTCTTCCACCTCACCCATCACATGCTCTGGTTTCTGATAAGAAAGTACAAGCCCAAAATACTTGTTCATTTTCCTTCCAAAGTCAGAATTAAATGTGGTAAGTTCTGTTCAAAAGCTTAGAATAGGGTGAAGGAAATGTAGTCCCACATTCTGCAGTGTTTTGCCAAAATTAGTTGTAAGCATGACATTAATTCTTCTTCAGTCACATTAATTCATTAAATCACTTAACATTATTATATTACTGACAAGAAAACAGCAATACTGTGTGGGTTTGTGCTCTTTACTAACTATATTTACTCTTAAAAATACACAGAATATCTTTTGTTTTCTGAAAACTTATTTGGAGTCCTTGATCATAAGGCTTAAATAGATTGAATGAATGATGTACGAGAAAGTGGCTAGCCTGGTGTCTGACATATTTAGATTATTAAATGCATATTAATTCATGCATAGAATTTAATTACATTTTATTAATTGAAACAAATCAGCTGTGGGGAGTTAGTTTAGATATCAAAATACGGCCCATGGGGCTTCCCTGGTGGCACAGTGGTTGAGAGTCCGCCTGCCGATGCAGGGGACACGGGTTCGTGCTCTGGTCCGGGAGGATCCCACATGCCGCAGAGCGGCTGGCCCATGCGCCCGCTGAGCCTGCGCGTCCGGAGCCTGTGCTCCGCAACGGGAGAGGCCACAGCAGTGAGAGGCCCACGTACCACAAAAAAAAAAAAATACTGCCCATGATACTCACTGCATGAATTATCCCCTCCCAAAATGTAAATTTGTTTCCAGACAATATTTTATAGCGTAAAGTATCAGAAGGCAGTATCATGTCTTTTTAATTTGCCTTGTAAGAACAATGCGAACAGGAAGTAGGCACTGGATTCTCTTAACAAGGATAACTAACTCATCTCCCTTTCTGCCTTCTGCTCTCCAAATAATTACCTTTATTTTTTCCCCTATTTATACTTCCTGTCCTTCTGAGCATTTTGATCACTACTGACCACTCTCAATTCCATTGCTGTGTTTGAGGATCAATAGGAATATTGAGGGTAAATAAAACTTTAAAATGGCAAAAGAATTCTTGGATGTAGATTCGGAAATTAAAAGATGCTTTTGGGCAAAATATGCTTTCTTAGGTTGGGTTTCCTAGAAACAAAGACTGAGTTGTGTGTATTGTACAAGTGGTTTACTAAGCAGAAATCTGTGGGGAAGTGAGGGAAGCACCACTGGATAGTAGAAGAACCTTGGCAGAAAGATAAAGTCAGCCGAAGGCTAGCCACAGTCTCATCTCCTGTGGATTTCAGGAGAATGGACCACACCACAGAATTGTTCTGATGTGCGGCAAGGTAGCTGGACTTTTACATCCTATTTCAGTCAGTTATTGACTCTGGAGGGTAAAACCTCCCAGGAATCCCTGGGAGAGGTGACACTTTTCAGTCTAGATCAGTTGTTCTCAATGTATGGTCCCCAGATCAGCACCACCTGGGAACTTGTTAGCAATGATGGTTTCTTGGGTCTCAGCCCAGACCTACTGAATCAGAAATTCTGGGGGTGGAGCCCAGCAATCTGTGGTTTAACAAGCTCTCCAGGTGGTTCTGATGCACAATGAAGTTTGAGAACCACTGGCTGAGGGCAATTCTCCAGAGGAGAAAGCTGTGAGCCCTTAGCAGCTGATCCGCACCGTATTGTTGTTGGTTCAATTGCCCTGGATGCCGACAGCATCCACCACGTATGCAAATTGCTTCAATTGTGTTATAGTAAGTCATCCTTCTTGTTTTAACCACCATTGTAGCCTCTGTAAGCATCATAGTTTAAGATCTGCCCTCCATGCATACACTAGTTATACCTCATTCTGGAGAACCGGACAATCTACCTAAATCACTTTGCTTTGGCATCTTGCCTTCATCATTACTCACTCCCCTTCTCAGAAAGAGTCCTCCTCCTGGGGACTAGTTTTCAAATATAAACCCATCAATCCAGAGCCCACTTCCCCCAACCCACTGGGCTGTGTCCCTACAGACCACTACACACCTGCCCAAATGACCCCCAAGGCCAAGTAGGAGACAACTTGGGACAGCCCCTTTGCCCCAGAGCCCACTGAAATTATTTGAACTAGCCAATCCTAAACTTGCTTATTTGCCTCACCTGTTCCTTCCAGAGCAAGCCACAATCAAGACCCTTGCCCACAATTCCTCTCTCTCCCTCTGCCTCTCGACCTACCTGGCTCTCAGAGCTTCCCTGTGTGTCCTCCCGTGGTGTGGCCTGCCTCCCCGTCTTGGGAAGGGTGAGTAATAGCTTATTACTATTTTCCATGGCAGTTGTTTTCCTGACCTGTTGGTCTTACTGTACCTCAAATTTCCATTAATATGCTATATTTAAAATCACCTCTCCATAACAACCCACTCATAGGAGGTGCACATTAGATTCAAAGGTGGATTGAAGCGTCATACCCCAGTGTGTGTGAAACCAATTGGCAAATCACTTCTGCGGATTTGAATTAAAATTTCAAGTCGGGGTGGATAAGGGGAAAGAGATTCCAAACAGATGCCATATAAAATTCTATCTCACATAATTCTCACAATGTGAGAGCAAACAGACTCAAAGTTCACTGCAGAGCTAGGGCAAATATTTGAGTCTTCCACATAAGACTTTGCCTAGAAAAGAAATTCAACTTGCCCTCTGTGTGAGGATTTAAATAATCTTTTCCTTTGAACATCACGCTTTGATTGCAAACATCCCTTTTGTGCTCACATGCAAAACACAGTTCAGATTTTTATAATGAAAGCTGTAGTATGTATATTTTTGGTCAGAACAAAGTAACAAACGATTCACTGTTCGCTTTCACAGTGAGAATATACATGCCAAGGTTGAAACTGAAGGTGAGAAATAAACATTAAAAATACTGAGTATAAAACTAATGTAATTATATTATGAAGCAATTTTCCTGCAATAAGCAATGTGACATGTATTCTTTGGCATTGATTTGCATTGATTATTTCTATGAATTGTTCAGAGTAGAAGCAGTACTTTATGATGTGTTGATTCTTGTTCATGAATGTGTGTTTCAATTTTGAGTGAAGATATTTTATTTATCATGGACTTAAAAAGTGTGAACATAGTCCCAGCTCTGGTGACCTTGTCTTTCAGGTATTCTCTGGTGTACCAAACAGAGAAAACTGCAGGAGATGCATTTATCTTTATCATGTGTGTTTGATAGCAGTTATTGAATTTTTAAACTTAAATAGTTTTCAGGCTATTTTAGAGTCCAAAATTTTCTGCCAAATTTTCTATCTTATAAGTGATTTATTTGTGGGTCCAAAGCACCAGAGGCTATAAAGCTATGGGCCAAAAGATTCTTGCTCTGTATATAGATGAAAAGGTTTATCTTACTGGAGGTACAGCTAACTCTTTGCGTAGATGCCAAAACCCAATGGTGTGTGACATGGACAACAGGTCGTATAATCTCCAGTGGTCAGAGCTGGGCTGGACATTGGTATCTTTCTCCCTTGTGAAATACTCCATAGTTAAAAGAATTTTCAGTCACCTGATGATTATGAATCATTACCGGCATAATTCAAGATTTAATTCTACTTCTGATGTTAGCAGAACAATGGAAAGAATAATGTTTGATTGTTTACAGGACGGTTATCTAAGCTTTTAACATGGGGAAATGTTAGACGGCTTAGCAATACCAGGCAAGACTAAAACTCACTGTGATGATATAACAGAAGGCTCTACTCCAAGACACAGATTTTTTTTTAAATAAGATTTAGTTTTTACTTGGGGGGGAAAAGATTAAGACTTACAATTCGAAACCCACAGCATTTAAAATGCATTATTCTCTCCAGCTGGTAAACTTTTTAAGCACAGAAAATTGCTTTCTTTATTAGCACCTCCTGGTTGTCTGTTTCATCACTCCTAACAAATTCAATTAAACGTGATGATTGTGGCAAAATAAGGATAACGGTAATGACAATATTAGTAATACTAGCTGTAATTTCATAAATGTTTGTAGGTATCAGACCTTGTCCCAGGTGCTTTGGTTGTGTATTTTCTTAATCATCAGAGCAATCCCATTAGGTTCATTTTCCAGGCGAGCAGGAGTTGAGCTCATAAGCCTATATATGGGACACTGGAATGGGGCAGACTGGGTTCAAATCCAGGCCCTGCCACTGGCAAGGTGGGTGACCATGGGTGTATTACTTGACCTCTGACACACATTATTTGACCTTTAAATAGTTGACTACTTGAAGGATCCTTAAAGAGAATGCTGTTTATAATGTGAATAATACCTCTGATATGGATTGTTAGCTTTTCTTCTGTAATGTCCCTTGATTGAGTTCCCTCCTATCCACATTCACGGTGGCTTTATGGTTTATTTCACCTAGACAAAGCCCATTCTTTTCCCTTGCCACCAGTGATAGTCTAGAGCAAACTGTACTGGCTCATGAGAACACATTGTTAAATATTCAGGAATTCAGAAATCCTGTTATTAAACCATTGACAGCTTGAAATCAGCCACAGTTGGGAGTGTTTACACCAGGTAAATCTGTAAACTCTACAAATCAGGGCTTTTCCCCACCCACGTCCTGCAGGAGATCCAGTTTACCAGCACGTCAGCCTTCACACTGCCAGCAGAGGAATATTCAAAAACATGCATTTAATCACTTTTTGATACACTCCTACTCACTTCCCAATTCCTAGAGTCCAGACTACTTAGGGATCACTTATAATTATTTTTATACTTGAATGCAGTCAGTCTTTCCAGCCACTCCAACTCTCACTTTTTGGTTCATACGTGTTTACACTATATTAGAGCAACTCTTGACCTCTTATTCCCCAGACATATCATGAACTCCATGCCTCCATATTGTCATTCATGCTGTTTTTGTCTGCCTAGAATTCCCTTCATATGATGTATACTAAGCAAACGTATTTTTTGAATCTTTCATTGTTCAGTTTTGTCTTCTAATCTGTCTAACTTCTTAAAGCCCCTCATACCCCCGGGGAGAAATGGGGAGGGGGGCAAAATCTCCCATAGCTCTTTTTTACAGCACGTGTGTAAATGTGAACACTGTGCTTCTCACACTCACTTATATTTGCTTAGTTATCTAGCTGAGTATACCCAACGTCTGAGGGGATGGTTTGTTACCTACAATACAGTAGGCATTGGTCAAAGAAAAATTGCACCAGATGGAGGTAGATAGGCAAGGAAGACTTTAGTCAGTACTACCGCAACAGGGGAGAAAGACTGAACTCAACTGTCCTGAAAGAAAAGTTAAGAGAGTTCTTAAGCACTGGGATGAGGGAGTGGAAGAGTACTAAATGATGTTGGATAAGCAGGTTGGTCAATGTGATTACTGCCCTCCATGTAACTGGCATTATCAAAGTTGGGATTTTACACTCCCCAGAGACGGGGATATAGGAGCTCTGCTTTTGTGATGATTACATTTCAAAGAGAGAGTTTTCAGGTCTTTTTTTCTTAGTTTTTGTTCAGTTTTACTGAGATTATCGACACACCACATTGTGTAAGTTTAACGTATATAACATGATGACTTGATAAATGATTATCGCGTAAGTGAGTTTAGTTAATATACATTAGCTCATATAATTACAATTTTTTCCTAGTGATAACTTTTAAGATAACTTTCAAGTATACAAGACTGTTCACTATAGTCTTCATGATGTAAATTATATCCCCAGAACTTATTTATCCTAAAATCATAAGTTTGTACCTTTCGACAAGCTTCACACATTTTACCCACTCCCCTGTCCCCACCCCCTTCCCCGCCTCTGGCAACCACCAGTGTGTTCTCTGTATCTATAAGCCATGAGTTTGTTTTCTTGTTTGTTTCTGTTTTTAAGATTCTGTATATAAGAAGTGATATCATGCAGTATTTGTCTTACACTTTCAGACTTAATTCACTTAGCATAATGCCTTCAAGTTTCATTCATGTGGTTGCCAATGGCAGGATTTCCTTTTTGTGGCTGAATAGTATTCCTGTGTGTCTGTGTGTGTGTGTGTGTGTGTGTGTGTGTGTGTGTGTACATATTCACATTTTCTATGTTCAGTCATCTGTTGATGGAATCTTAGGTTATTTTCATGTCTTGGCTATTATAAATAATTCTGCAATGAACATGGGAGCACAGTTATCTTTTCAAGATAGTGATTTTGTTTTCTTTGGATCGCAGAAGTAGAATTGCTGGATCATATCTCCATCCTGCTTTCCACAGTAGCTATACCAATATAAATTTCCACCAACAGTATACATGGGGTCCCTTTTCTCCCATCCTCACCAGCGTTTATTATCGTTTGTGTTTTTGATGATAGCCATTCTCATAGGCGTGACCTGAGATCACATTATGGTTTTGATTTGCATTTCCCTGATGATTAGTAACATTGAGCCCCTTTTCATGTACCTGTTAGCCATTTGAATATCTTGGGGAAAATGTCTATTTAGGTCCTATGCCAATTTTTTAATTGGATTGTTGTTTTGCTACTGAGTTCCTTACACGAGTTCCTTATATATTTTGGATATTAACCCCTTACCATATGTGTGGTTTGCAAATATTTTCTTCCATTCTGTAGGTTGCCTTTTCATTTTGTTGATCCTTTCTTGTGCTGTGCAGAAGCTTTTTAGTCTAATGTAGTCCTACTTGTTTAACTTGGCATTTGTTGCTTGTACTTTAGGTGTCATATCCAAAAAATCATTTCCAAGACACGTCAGGAAGCTTTTCCCCTATGTTTCCTTCTACAAGTTTTACGAATTTTGATCTTACATTTAAGTGTTTGATCCATTTTGCATAAATTTTTGTGCGTGGTTTAAGATAGGAGGTCTATGTTTGTTCTTTTTTACTTTTTTTTATAGAGTATTATGAAATATCTTTAAAACCCAAATGCACTTTATTTTTAAAAAAATGTTATTTATGTATTGTTTGGCTACATTGGGTCTTTATTGCTGTGTGTGGGCTTTCTCTAGTTGCTACGAGTGGGAGCTACTCTTCATTGCAGTGCATGGGCTTCTCATTGTGGTGGCTTCTCTTATGGCAGAGCACAGGCTCTAAGCACGTGGGCTTCAGTAGTTGCAGCACATGGACTCAGTAGTTGTGGCTTGTGGGCTCTAGAGTGCAGGCTCAGTAGTTGTGGCACATGGGCATGTGGGATCCTCCGGGGCCAGGGCTCGAACCTGTGTCCCCTGCATTGGCAGGCAGATTCTTAACCACTGTGTCACCAGGGAAGTCCTATGTTCATTCTTTTGCATGTGACTCTCCAATTTTCCCAGAACTATTTATTAAAGAGACTGTCTTTCCCCAAGGAGGTTTCTTGGCTCCCTTGTCAAATATTAGTTGACCTATATGCATGAGTTTATTTCTGGTCTTATTTCTACAGTCAGTAAGATACCTGTCTAAAGTCTAGTCAAGCTGAGGGGAACATCAAGTTGATCTTTTCTTTTTTAAATTTTTATTTTTTTATTTGAAATATATTTGATATATAACACTGTAAATTTAAGGTGTACAACATGTTAATTTGATACATTACTATTTAATATGATTACTATATATGTTTATATGTAATATGATTACCATCACCAGTGTAGTCATAGTTAGCACCTCCATGTTACATGATAATAATTTCTTTTTTGTGGTTGGAATAATTAAAATCTCGTCTCTTAGCAAGTTTGATGTTTATAATACAATATTGTTGTCTATATCACTATAGTGTGCCTTCAGTCTCTAGGACTTATTTACTACTTGTTGCAAGTGTGTGCCCTTAACAACATCTCTTTCCTCTACTCCCTACCTAGCCTCTGGGAATAACCATTTTATGCCCTGTTATTATGAGTTTGGCTTTTTTAGATTCCACAGATAAGTGATATCATACACTATTTCTCTCTCTCTACTTGATTTACATCACTTAGCATAATGTCCTCAAGGTCCATCCATGTTGGTTTTTTTCTTACGTTTTATTATAAAAATTTTCAAAATAAAAAAAGTAGAATAATATAATGAACCCCCAAATATTTATCACCCAGTTTCAAAAATTATTAATCCGTGACCAATCTTATTTTATCTCTATTCCTACCTACGTACTTTGCCTCCAGGGTTTTTTTTTCCATCAGAATTTTTTTTTTAATTGGAGTAGAGTTTATTAACAATGTTGTATTAGTTTCAGGTGTACAGCAAAGTGATTCAGTTATACATATATATGTATCTATTCTTTTTCAAATTCTTTTCCCATTTAGTTTATTACACAGTATTGAGCAGAGTTCCCTGTGCTATACAGTAGGTCCTTGTTGGTTATCTGTTTTTAATATAGCAGTGTATACAGTCCCAAACTCCCAATCTGTCCCTCCCCACCAGTAACCATAAGTTCATTTTCTAAGTCTGTGAGTCTGTTTCTGCTTTGTAAATAAGTTGGTTTGTATCATTTTTTTTTTAGACTGAGCATTTAAGTGATGTCATGTGATATTTGTCTTTCTCTTTCTGACTTATTTCACTCAGTATGATAATCTCCAGATCCATCCATGTTGCTGAAAATGGCATTATTTCATTCTTTTTAATGGCTGAGTAATATTCCATTGTATATATGTACCACATCTTCATTATCCATTCATCTATCGATGGATATTTAGGTTGCTTCCATGTCTTGGCTATTGTTAACAGCACTGCTATGAACACTGGGGTGCATGTATCCTTTTGAACCATGTTTTTCTCTGGATATATGCGTATGAATGGGATTACTCGATCATATGGTAGCTCTATTTTTAGGTTCTTAAGGAACCTCCATACTGTTCTCCATAGTGGCTGCACCAATTTACATTCCTACCAGCAGTGTAGGAGGGTTCCCTTTTCTCCACACCCTCTCCAACATTTATTGTTTATAGAATTTTTGATGATGGCCATTCTGACTGGTGTGAGGTGGTACCTCACTGTAGTTTTGATTTGCATTTCTCTAATGATTAGCAATATTGAGCAGCTTTTCATGTGCTTCTTGGCCATTTGTATGTCTTCTTTGGAGAAATGTCTATTTAGGTCTTCTGCCCGTTTTTTTTTTTTTTTAACATCTTTATTGGAGTATAATTGCTTTACAATGGTGTGTTAGTTTCTGCTTTATGACATAATGAATCAGCTATACATATATCCCCATATCTCCTCCCTCTTGCATCTCTCTCCCACCCTCCTTATCCCACCCGTCTAGGTGGACACAAAGCACCGAGCTGATCTCCCTGAGCTATGTGGCTGCTTCTCACTAGCTATCTGTTTTACATTTGGTAGTATATACATGTCCATGCCACTCTCTCACTTTTGATTGGTTTTGTTTTTGATATTGAGCTGCATGAGCTGTTTGTAAATTTTGGAGATTGATCCTTGTTGGTCTCATCGTTTGCAAATAGTTTCTCCCATTCTGTGGGTTGTCTTTTCATTTTATAGTTTCCTTTGCTATGCAAAAGTTTTTGAGTTTGATTAGTGCCATTTGCTTATTTTTGTTTTTACTTCCCTTACTCTAGGAGACAGATTGAAAAAGATATTGCTGCGATTTATGTCAAAGAGTGTTCTGCCTATATTTTCCTCTAAGAGTTTTATAGTATCCAGTCTTAAATTTAGGTCTTTAATCCATTTTGAGTTTATTTTTGTTGATCATGCTTAATAATGTCTTAAGAATTACTTTGACCAGTGATGTGAATCCCATTAGTCAATGCATTCTAACCATGTTTATGGCTAAAAGCAATTAATATGTTAACTTTTTATACAGACTTTTAGTAATTTTCTAAATGGTTACTACCAATTGATGTTATTTTGGGGGTATTTTCCTATCAGTCTATCTAAATATATGTTCCTGAAGAGCTGTGTGCAAATAACTGTTTTATAAATAACATCATATTTTAAATATAGTAAAATAGTTGACTATTTAAAGGTCCCTTCAAGGGAAGGTTATTTATATTGGTGATAATACCACAGAATTAAATGTCTTATAAAAATGTATCTCTTATACTGATCACCCCTGAAAAGAATTGAGGTACTTTTGGTGTGCTAGGGATATTCTGTTTCTTGATTTCAATTCAGGTTACACAGGTGTTCGTGAAAATTCATTAAACTTTACCTTTATATGTGCACTTTTTCTGAACATAATGTTCCTAAATGCACATTTTTCTGACTATTTATTATGCCTCAATATAAAAAGACATAGAAAAAATGACTTGAAATTTGGAATTCAGGCCTTGGCTTACAGATTACGGCAAGTTGCTTAACTGCTGTGTGTGTCAGTTTCTGGATCTGTAATGTAATATCACTTACCTGATGTACTTACTGTTTAGATCAAAAGGAATCATGTGTAGAAAGTACAGTATATAAACCATGTTATGTAGAAATATGAGTTATTATGAATATATTAATGTTCATAATATTCCATCTTATGTGGGGTTTGACTTGTAACCCTGTAGTGGAAAATGATTGACATACTATGCAATTTGTTTATGCTAAATTAATTAATTTTATTTTTCCTTTCCTTTTTTTATTGAAGCATAGTTGATTTACAATGTTGTGTTAGTTTCAGGTGTACAGCAAGGTGATTCAGTTATACATACACACCTATTTTTTTCAGATTCTTTTCTTTATAGGTTATTACAAGATACTGAATATAGTTCCCTGTGCCATACAGTAGGTCCTTATTGGATATTTATTTTTAATATGTATGTATATGTCAATCCCAAACTCCTAATTTATCCCTCCCCCCTCTTTCCCCTTTGGTAACTGTAAGTTTGTTTTCTATGTCTATGGGCCTGTTTCTGTTTTATATACAAGTTCATTTGTATCCTTTTTTTTTTAGATTACACCTTTAAGCAATATCATATGATATTTGTTTTGTCTGGCTTACTTCACTTAGTATGATAATCTCTGGGTCCATCCATATTGGTACAAATGGCATTATTTCATTCTTTTTAATTGCTGAATAATAGTCCGTGGTATAAGTATACCACAACTTCTTTGTCCAGTCATCTGTCGGTGAACAGTTAGGTTGTTTACATGTGTTGGCTATTGTAAATAGTGCTACAATGAACATTGGGGTGCATGTATCTTTTCGAATTATGCTTTTCTCTGAATATATGCCCAGGAGTGGGATTGCAGGATCATATGGTAAGTCTATTTTTAGTTTTTTAAGGAACCTCCATACTGTTCTCCATAATGGCTGTATCAATTTACATTCCAGCCAACAGAGTAGGAGGGTTCCTGTTTCTCTACACCTTCTCCAGCATTTATTATTTGTGAACATTTTAATAATGGCCATCTGACAGGTGTGAGGTGATACCTCATTGTAGTTTTGACTTGCATATCTTTATTTTTGCCTTTAATAACAAATTTTCATCTCCTGGTCTTATTATAAGGATTTTATTTGGGGGAGGAAAATCTTGTTTCTACTTTTTAACATTTTATATAAAAATTCATAACAGAGTAAAGTCGAAAAAAAGTACAGTAAAACTTGTACATCTACCACCTAGGTTTTCCCATTTCCTCTTTTTTTTCAATATATAATTTTTTACTTCAAGTAAAATTAACCTATATAAGTCTACAGTCTTCTGAGTTTTGATAGACAAATACATATGTGTCACCACCACCATATGAGAATATATAATATTTCCTTTTCCCCAAAGTTTCCCAAGTGCCAGTCTGTGCTTATTCCCTGCCTCCTCCCCACCCAGTACCTGGAAAGGACTGATATTTCTGTCCCTAATAGTTTTGCCTTTTACAGAATGTTATTAAATGGACTCTTCTAGTAATTAGGCTTTTGAATTGGATTTTTTTTCATTTAAAATAATGCCATTGAGGTTCATCAATGTCATTGTATTTATTAGTTTTTTTCTTTTTTCTTGCTGAATATTATACCATTATTTAGCTGTACCATAATTTATCTATTCACCAGGTGGTTAACATTTTAATTATCTCCTGTTTCTGGCAATTATGAATAAAGGTGCTAAAAAGATTCACCAGCTTATTTTTTTTTTTTTTTTTTGTATGGAAGAAGCATTGTAGTCCTAAGGAGTGAAATTTCTGAAGCTTAAGATAATGTATATGTAACTTCAAATGCATTGGAAAACTATTTTCCAAAGTGGTTGTATCAATTTGCATTCTCACAACAATGTATGAGGGCCCTAATTGCACCTCATCCTCACCAGAACTTGGAGTTTTCAGGGGTTTATTATTTTTTTGTAATAGATATGTAGTGATCTCATTATGATTTTAGTTTTCATTTCTATAATGACTAATGATATTGGGTAACTTCATGCTCATATGGTTGTTTGCTATCCATGCCTTTCCTAGCATGTTTGTGAAAAGTTTGTCCTTTAAAACAAATGGAATGTTTATGTTCTCCTAGGGAAATTGTGAGAATTCTTTTCATTTTCTGTGTGTGAGTTTTTTATCAATATTTCTTGCAAATATTTCTCTATTTTCATATTTGCATTTATATTCATTTTCAGTCCAACTTATTTTTCCTCCCTTCTTTCTTTGGGTTTAGTTTTCTCTTCCCTTTTTAATTTCTTGAGATTCAGGATTAGATTTACTTTGAGATTTTTATTTTCCAATGTAAACACATGATGTATGAACTCTCATTTAGGCACTATAGCTGCATCTCACACATTTATATGTATTTTTTATTCCATCCAGAATGTTCGTTAATTTCCTTTGTGACTTCCTCTTTGACACAGTGTTATTATCAGTGTTTCTAGTATTCAGGTGTTTGGGGGGATTCTTCAGATACCTTTTTAATACTTACGCTAGTCTATTCGGTTTGTTCCCAGTTCTTTAAATCTGTTGAGCTTAATTTTAAGGTCCAAAATATGGTCACCTGGTGAATGTTTCATGCATGCTTGAAAATGTGTATTCTGTTGTTGTTTGCTGGAGGATTCAATTAGACCAAGTTGATTGATGGTATCGTTAAAGTCGCATATCCTTAATGTTTTACTGTCTCTGGGAAAGAAGTGAAGTCTCTACCTTTAATTGTAATCTTGTCTATTTTCTTTCAGTTCTATTGGTTTATTCATAAATTTTGAAGAAAATGTGCATATACCTATATAATTGCTATGTCTTAATGAATTGGTTTCATCATCTTTATGAATTTTCTTCTTTATTTCTGATAATATTTTTGGTTCAGAAGTCTACGTTATGTGATGTTGGTGTACCCAATCCATCTGTCTAATTATTATTAAACATTAAACGTCTTTCTGTTTTAATTTTAACATATCTGTGTTCATATATTTAAAGTAGATTTCTCTTAGGTTTTTAAAAAAACAAGTAATTATATACTATCTGCCACTCTGTTTTCTTATTGGGTGTTTAGAATAATTGCTATAGCTTAGTTGATGATGGAATTTAAATCTGCCATCTTGATTGTTTGTTTTGTCCCATTTGTTCTTTTTTCCTTTTTATTCCTTGTTCTGAAAAACAAAACAGTGGTTTATTTTTAATTGACTCCGTATTATTTCTGCTATTGGCTCTTTAGTCTTTTCTTTTTTAATTTTAGTGGTTTCATTAACACCTAAACTATACAACATTAATATATCATAGTCTATTTTTAAACAGTATTATATCATTTCACATAGTATTTAAATCTTGCAGCAATATAGTCTCATTCTTCCATGTCATCATTTATGCTATGTTTGTCATACATTTGAATTTTGCATATAAGTATCACAAGACAGTGTTATTTTGTTTTAGGTGGTTAGTTTCTTTTCAAGTGAGTAAACTTAGAAAAAAAAGTTATTCTATATTTATTTTCATCTTACCATTATTAAGCACTCTTTTTCTCTTTGCGTGGATCCAAGTTTTCATCTGGGATCCTACTCTTCCTGTGAAGAACCACCTTTAACATTTCTTGTAGTACAGTCTTTCTGGCAATAAATTATCTCAGCTGTTGTTTGTCTTATAGCAAAGTCTTCATTTTGCCTTTTATAAAAATTTATTTATTTATTATTTTTGTCTGCAATGGGTCTTCGTTGCTGCCTGTGGGATTTCTCTAGTTGCAGCAAGCCGGGGCTGCTCTTTGTTGAGGTGTGGGGGCTTCTCCTTGCAGTGGCTTCTCTTGTTGCAGAGCACGGCCTCTAGGCATGTGGGCTTCAGTAGTTGCGGCATGCGGGCTCAGTAGTTGCGGCTCACGGGCTCTAGAGCGCAGACTCAGTAATTGTGGCGCACAGGCTTAGTTGCTCCACGGCATATGGGATCTTCCCGGACCAGGGCTTAGACCATGTCCCCTGTGTTGGCAGGCAGATTCTTAACCACTGCACCACCAGGGAAGCCCCTGCCTTTATTTTTAAATATATTTCTGCTAGGATAGAATTTTAAGTTGAAAACTTGTTTTTCTTTAAGTGCTTTCTGTGTGGTTTGCAGAACTTCTGATAAGTCTGATGTTAAACTTCATTTCCCTGTCTTCTCCTTCTGGGTCTCTAGTTTGTACATATGTTAGATTTAAATGGCTTGATAGTGTATCATGACTCTTGGATACCCGGGTATTTTATTTTTACTCTTTTTCTCTTTGTGTTTCATTTTGGATAATTTTTATTGACATACATTCAAGTTCCCAGATTCTTAACATTTTTTATTCTTCTGATAATCCTATTGAAGGAATTCTTTGTCCACGATAGCATGGTTATATTTCTAGCATTTTCATTTGACTTTTTTCTATGGTTTTAATCTCTCTGCCAAAATTGCCTACATTCATGTATGTTATCCATCTTTTCCCTTAAATCCTTTAACATACGAATCATAGTTATTCCAAAATCCTTGACATATTTTATTAAGTAGTTAAATTTCAAGATAAACTTTTTTAAAATTTAAGACATCCAGGTATAATAAACAAGTCACAAAGGAGAAAAAATAAGCTGGCCTCAGGCTTAACATCAGCATACAATGTCCAAAAACAATTTAACAGTGTTCAATAAAATTGTATCCAATCAAACATACTTAAGTTCCAATGCAATTAGGCATTCACAAACATGAAGGAACTCAAGGAATTTGCTAGCATTTATTAACTAAATTTTTAGGAAAATCAGTTTGATTATTTATTGCGCATTAAATTGGTTAAAATATGAAATGATATAGTCCTATTAGGAAAACTACAATCTGTGGTCAATTGAATTTATCTCTGTTTTTTGTGTACATGCACAGAAAAATGTCTGCAGTCACCAAATGCAAAATATAATGGTTTATGGATGCTGCAAGCAGGATAAACCTCACTAGTAAATATGTACTTTTGGGTATTCCTACAAAGTAAAAAATGATCATGTATTAACTTTACGAATTGTTTTCCTTTCAAAGGAATTTTATCAAATTAAGTTATACAATTCCAGTTTAAAAATACTCTGCCTATAGAATACTCTTCAGCTGATTTTTGTGGCTGAAGCTTTCTTTGAGGTTTTGTTTTTTTAAATCATTCCCCATAGGATATGTTTCTCAATTTATAACTGACCAGTAGTCTTGCTAGGTCTTAAAGGGTCTGTTTTAAAAACTGAAGAATCTGTACTTTTCCTGGACAGAAGGATAGTATGTATATTTTTCTCTTTGGATTATCTTAAACTGAGTTACTTTATTTCCAGTATTCTGATTCCGTGTTTTTCATTTTGGCTGAGAAAGTTCATCTAGAAACTATACCAATTCTGATCTCCTTCTTCTGTCTTGCTTTGCTAAACCTTATACATTTCCATCCACCTGCCTTACTAGCAAGCTCCCTATGTGCCTTACTCTGACAACTAGATACTAGTCAGTCTACTAGTACTGTTTGGGAAGCTTTGTAGTAGCTTAAATTATCCTGGATAAATTCCTGTTGTTATGCCTTACCACTTTGCTCTTTCTTACCCTAGAGCATTTTTTTTCAAAGTGCCCTCATTAGTATCTCTGTCCAAAGAAAGCTGAAAAGTTCTTATGATTTAGCAACATAGATTTTTCTTGAAATACATGAATATACATTTGTCTAATTAATTTTTAAAACATTCACTATTTTAAAGAACTATTTTTATACCTTCCACTGTCTCTTTTCAATAAAGCACTTTACAAGATGAAATTTATCCCCATAATAATATAAAAACAATAACTATTCTCAGGCACTGTCCTAAATGTTTTATATATATTAACTCATTTAAAATAATCCTATGAAGCAGGTAGTATTATCTCCATTTTGAATATAATGAAACTGAAGCATAGAAAGCTTAGAAAGCCTAAGTAACATGCCTAAGTCCTAGAGTATCATGTGGTACCACTAGGAACATAGGTTTTGGTAAATTTTACTTTATGGTCATATTATTGTAATTTCATGAATAATTTTTATTTATCCTTGTTTTTATAAATAATATCATGAAAATTTTGCATATATGTTGAAAAATATAAAACATGTTTACTGTTTGTTTAGTAAATTTATGAAACTGTGCTTTGCTATCAAATAAGATAAAATTTATTTCTAAAAATTTGGATTTTAGAATAACAGGATTGTTTAAAAAGAACCTGTGTTCTCTCCTTTTGTAAAATCAGTGAAAGCTACTGGTAAATGCTACTGCTTAAAGAACTAAAAATATGCATGGATTAACAAATTTAATGGAAATAATAACAGTGCTCTGATTGTTGTGAGCTAGGAATACTTTTCTCATTATTTTATTCAATGTCTCTGAATGACTATAGCCCCCCAAAAAGGGTTAATTTCCCTGATACTCTTTAACTGTTAGTATCTATGGAAGAAGCACTTACATTAAAAGCGTGTCCTATGTAGAAACTGAGAGAGAAGGCTTTTCAAAATGCCTAAATACAGAGTACAAGAATACTGTTATAAAAATAATGCTATCATGTAATCAAATGCATAATCATGACTAATTTAACTTATTGTCATAATTTTACAAAACAATAGAACCTAGGGAATGGGTTCTTTTCCTTTAAAACATATGAAACTAAAAGAGATCAAACAAGCAAGCAAGTTTGAAAATGACACATTAATTTTAAATTCTTCTATTCAAATGGTGTCTACCATATATTAATAGTGACAACTGCAAAATGCCAGGCCATTTACTGTTCATGTGTTTCTTTTTAGTTCAGTTCAACATAAATCTGGAATGCAAAGAGTACTTTAGATGTGATTTTCAAGGATTTCATCAGATTCAGAGAAGGGAAGCCCTGGGGGAAAAATACCAACCTATTCTTAGAGGACATGAAAGATGGAATTTTTAATAATTCTGAAAACTGAATGAAGTCAAGTATTATCCTTTGATTCTTGATCGAAATTTTGTCAATCACTTGACTTTTTTATTCTTATGCCATCAGGAATGTCAGGACAAGTCAAAACCATATTACTAGTCAGTCATTATGTCCTATTGATTCCTTTCAGCACTTCTCCCATCTCCAATGACCTTGCCTAAGGTCAAATTGTCTTTTTGATACAAACAATCTCTTAAATGGTACCTCTGCCTTCATTCTTCCCTTCCATATCACAACCTCTGTCCCCTAAAACCAGTCCATTTTCAGTGCTGTCATAAGGAGTTCCTAAAATTCATATCTGATGGAGTCACTCTTTAAAATCTTGAACACGGAGCCAGACTGCCTGGATTTGAATCCTGGCTCTCTTATCTGGTAGATTTGGAACTTTGAGAAAGTCATTTAATTTCCTAGTGCCTCGGGTTTTTTGTTTCCATGTATAAAATAGGGATGATAATGGTAGCTAACACAATAAGGTTGTTACAGAAATTGTGTTAACGTACATAAATTGTTAAGAGTAGGACCCAATACAGAATAAACAATATAGGCACTACTTTGTGGAAGAATAAAAGAAAAAAAAATAGTAAGCAGCCATTACATTTAGTTATATATATGTAAATGTATACAACTAAATGTGATTTTAGTTATATAGGTATAAGACTAAACGTAATGGCTACCTATGCTTGTTTAAAGGTGTGTGTGTATAATATATGTATACGTGTAATATATAAAATATAAGTATATATTATAGACACATATTCATATAAAAGTATTGGGCTGGCCAAAAAGTCCACTTGGTTTTAATTAAAAATAAAAGGCTCATTTTCACAAAGAACTTTATTGAATGACATATTCACTAACCGGACAAACTTTTTGGCCAAACCAAAAAGTTGACATTAGAAATTTTTACTCACTGCCAAAAGCCAGGATTAGAAGAAATATAAAATTGTCAGAGTGGGAGTTAAAAGAAACTTTAATATCTTGTTCTAGATACCAGAATGAGAAAGCAAGCAAAGTAGACATGGACCCAGGTTATGCTGGTGGCAGGAATCCCCTTTTTCTGGGATATAGAGAATGGGAGAGATCTAGCCCTTGGAAGGAATCAACCAATAGCAACATTCAGTTTAGGTTCAGGTTCTGAGCATCATATAGAATATAGTATAGCACAGTGAGACAGAAAGAACAGGTCTATGTCCAAGGCAGGTGGGCAGGATATAGAGAGTCTGGGAATCCTACAGGGATTTATAGGGACCTAACCATGAGCAAGGACCTATCCAGCATCTCTGGAGCTTGATGTCTGCCTTTGATTTCAAATTTTACTCCTGTAAAACTCTTAGAGAAAACTTTTGCCAGAAGGTTTGATACTTTCTACACAGTTACTCTCCAGTGGTTTTGAAGCAATCAGAAGCAACCTGAACACATTGCTTCAGACCTAGCTCTCAGATGGGTGACAAAATAGAATCAAGCAGCAAATTCAACCATTCTGGTGGTCCCTTGGCTACTGGGACTATGTCCTAGACCACTGACCTCAGACCACTTTATCTGCAGTCATTTGACCGTGCTCTACTTTTTCAATTATTGTATATTATATCATGGCTACCCACCTGTATGGACAGCAGAAATCTCAATATGTTTTGATCTCTAGTTCTTGTAGTTTTGTTCCTTAGTTTTCCTGCAAGTTCTTGTTACCCAGTCTTTGCATTAAGTGATTTCCAGTTCTTTCAAATAAGCCCACCCTGGAGCAGACAGGTCTCATTTTCAGGGATGTTCTGCTATAGATATGACCAGATTCTGGGACACTCCCCTGATTACTCCAGGCAGATTAGGAGATGCCATTTATATACATTCCCATTGCAGCAATAATGGTATTATTGTGCAATGTTTGGTCTACTTGTGAATCTCTCCACTAGATTTTAAACATTTTGGCTAGAACAATAATTTTTTACTTGTGTATTTATCCCCTGTGCCTATGTCAGTGCCTGGTCTAAAATGAATAATATAGAAAAAAATTTTAATAAATCAAGGACCCAGTTGACAAAGGTATGAACTAATACTTGGCAGAAAAAGAGCTGAATCCATTGCCAGACAAATATTGATAGGGAAGCTGTCCAAGTATCTTTTACAAAAGGAGGCATTTTCTTGAAATAGTCTAACTTTCCAAGATTTATTTCCTTGCTATGCTAACTTATTCAAGTCTCCCCTTTTTATAGCAAGAATATTTATATCTCCATTGTTCTGAGGACTAGAAACCAAAATAGTCATAGAGAATACATTTTTAAGCTGTATATACTGTCATTCACTTTAAAACAGGGCTACATCTTACATATCTATTTTAAATAAACTTAGAAAATTAAAGCCTTCATATCTCAAATATGTGTTAACTCATTTGTAGAGAAAAGTTCTCATAGATTGGAATTCTGGTTATATAATCCTGGAGCTTTATAGACCCTCTAAGGAACTGAGCTATTTCAACTGCTGGAAAGGGATGATCGGACGTTTAGGATCTTAAGTGGAAGACATCCATGAATGAACATAATGTGAGCTAAAGAGGAATCAAAGTAGGAACATTTAAAAAATAGCTTATGACTTTTCTTTACTGCAATATACTCTGGAAGTTAGAAGATAACATACCATCTATCTCCAACCTTTAAGTGACATGATTTAATATGTTAAACTTTGCCATTAGAGAATTTTCAAAATTTCATGTATGGTTATATTTCATGATTGGCATCTCTCTTTATTCCCTTCTCTAAGCTTGACTTTCCTTCAACAAGCATATCAATGAATTTCTAAAGCAACCTGAGCAACAAAGCAAAATTTCCCTTTTTTGCCAGGTTGGTCCTACAATTACAATAGAAATAGAACATAAGTGTATGTTTGGACTAATATGAAAAGTCTGTTTCTTGCTCATGTGACATTTATATCCTGGAGTAGGAGGGGAAGGGGAGAAAAATGTCAAATGAACAAGTACATGAAAAGATCATTTGCAAAGTGCCATGTAGGAACAAATCTGGGCAATAAAACAGTACATGAGGGGGCAACATTAGTTACGGTTGTCAGTCAGGCTATGACATGAATGACAGGAAGGAATAGACCAAAGAAATATTTGGGGGGAAGAGTATTAC